>NC_050100.1:202685389-202959796 GCF_902167145.1 Zea mays
TTTTTGTTGAAAATAGCCATGAACGACCATTTACAATAATACCGAAGGCTAACACCTACAGATTTTTGACCAAGAAATGGTCTCCACCAGAAATCCAAGAATGTGATCTATGGCAAGGAAACATATGTGGGGTGAGGTGTACGAGCCTCTGATCGAAGATCAATGGCCACACAACCCCCATTTTTGTCGAAAATAGCCATGAACGACCATTTTCAATAATTCCGAAGGCTAACACCTACAGATTTTTGACCAAGAAATCGTCTCCACCAGAAATCCAAGAATATGATCTATGGCAAGGAAACATATTTGGGGTGAGGTGTACGAGCCTCTGGTCGATGATCAATGGCCACACAACCCCCATTTTTGTCGAAAACAGCCATGAATGACCATTTTCATAAATACCGAAGGCTAACACGTACGGATTTTTGACCAAGAAATGGTCTCCACGAGAAATCCAAGATTGTGATCTATGGCAATTAAACATATGTGGGGTGAGGTGTACGAGCCTCTGGTCGATGATAAATGGCCACACAACCACCATTTTTGTCGAAAATAGCCATGAACGACCATTTTCAATAATACCGAAGGCTAACACCTACGGATTTTTGACCAAGAAATGGTCTCCACCAGAAATCCAAGAATGTGATCTATGGCAAGGAAACATATGTGGGGTGAGGTGTACGAGCCCCTGGTCGATTATCAACGGCCACACAACCCCCATTTTTGTCGAAAATTGCCATGAACGACTATTTTCAATAATACCGAAGGCTAACACGTACGAATTTTTGACCAAGAAATGGTCTCCACCAGAAATCCAAGAGTGTGCTCTATGGCAAGGAAACATATGTGGGGTGAAGTGTACGAGCCTCTGGTCGATGATAAATGGCCACACAACCCCCATTTTTGATGAAAATAGCCATGAACGACCATTTTCAATAATACCGAAAGCTAACACCTACGGATTTTTGACCAACAAATGGTCTCCACCAGAAATCCAAGAATGTGGTCTATGGCAAGGAAACATATGTGGGGTGAGGTGTATGAGCCTTTGGTCAATGATAAATTGCCACACAACCCCCATTTTTGTCGAAAATAGCCATGAACGACCATTTTCAATAATACCGAAAGCTAACACCTACGGAATTTTGACCAAGAAATGGTCTCCACCAGAAATCCAAGAATGTGATATATGGCAAGGAAACTTATGTGGGGTGAGGTGTACGATCCTCTGGTCAATGATCAATGGTGACACAACCCCCATTTTTGTCGAAAATAGCCATGAATGACCATTTTCAATGACACTAAAGGCTAACACCTACGAATTTTTGACCAACAAATGGTCTCCACGAGAAATCCAAGATTCTGATCTATGGCAAGAAAACATATGTGGGGTGAAGTGTACGAGCCTATGGTCGATGATCAATGGCCACACAGCCCCCATTTTTGTCGAAAATAGCCATGAACGACCATTTTCAATGACACTGAAGGCTAACACCTATGGATTTTTGACCAAGAAATGGTCTGCACCATAAATCCAAGAATGTGATCTATGGCAAGGAAACATATGTGTAGTGAGGTGTATGAGCCTCTGGTCGAAGATCAATGGCCACACAACCCCCATTTGTGTCGAAAATAGCCATGAATGACCATTTTCAATTATACCGAAGGCTAACACGAACGGATTTTTGACCAAGAAATGGTCTCCACCAGAAATCCAAGAATGTGATCTATGGCAAGGAAACATATGTAGGGTGAATTGTACAAGCCTCCGGTCGATGATAAATGGCCACACAATCCCCATTTTAGTCAAAAATAGCCATGAACGACCATTTTCAATAATACCGAAGGCTAACACCAACAGATTTTTGACCAAGAAATGGTCTCCTCTAGAAATCCATGAATGTGATCTATGGCATGAAAACATATGTGGGGTGAAGTGTACGAGCATCTGGTCGATGATCAATGGCCACACAACCCCCATTTTTGTCGAAAATAGCCATGAACGACCATTTTCAATGACACTAAAGGCTAACACCTATGGATTTTTTACCAAGAAATGGTCTCCACCATAAATCCAAGAATGTGATCTATGGCAAGAAAACATATGTGTAGTGAGGTGTATGAGCCTCTGGTCGAAGATCAATGGCCACACAACCCCCATTTGTGTCGAAAATAGCCATGAATGACCATTTTCAATTATACTGAAGGCTAACACGAACGGATTTTTGACCAAGAAATGGTCTCCACCAGAAATCCAAGAATGTGATCTATGGCAAGGAAACATATGTAGGGTGAATTGTACAAGCCTCTGGTCGATGATAAATGGCCACACAACCCCCATTTTAGTCAAAAATAGCCATGAACGACCATTTTCAATAATACCGAAGGCTAACACCAACAAATTTTTGACCAAGAAATGATCTCCTCTAGAAATCCAAGAATGTGATCTATGGCATGAAAACATATGTGGGGTGAAGTGTACGAGCCTCTGGTCGATGATCAATGGCCACACAACCCCCATTTTTGTCGAAAATAGCCATGAACGACCATTTTCAATGACACTGAAGGCTAACACCTATGGATTTTTGACCAAGAAATGGTCTCCACCATAAATCCAAGAATGTGATCTATGGCAAGGAAACATATGTGTAGTGAGGTGTATGAGCCTCTGGTCGAAGATCAATGGCCACACAACCCCCATTTGTGTCGAAAATAGCCATGAATGACCATTTTCAATTATACCGAAGGCTAACACGAACGGATTTTTGACCAAGAAATGGTCTCCACCAGAAATCAAAGAATGTGATCTATGGCAAGGAAACATATGTAGGGTGAATTGTACAAGCCTCCAGTCGATGATAAATGGCCACACAACCCCCATTTTAGTCAAAAATAGCCATGAACGACCATTTTCAATAATACCGAAGGCTAACACCAACAGATTTTTGACCAAGAAATGGTCTCCTCTAGAAATCCAAGAATGTGATCTATGGCATGAAAACATATGTGGGGTGAAGTGTACGAGCCTCTGGTCGATGATCAATGGCCACACAACCCCCATTTTTGTCGAAAATAGCCATGAACGACCATTTTCAATGACACTGAAGGCTAACACCTATGGATTTTTTACCAAGAAATGGTCTCCACCATAAATCCAAGAATGTGATCTATGGCAAGAAAACATATGTGTAGTGAGGTGTATGAGCCTCTGGTCGAAGATCAATGGTCACACAACCCCCATTTGTGTCGAAAATAGCCATGAATGACCATTTTCAATTATACTGAAGGCTAACACGAACGGATTTTTGACCAAGAAATGGTCTCCACCAGAAATCCAAGAATGTGATCTATGGCAAGGAAACATATGTAGGGTGAATTGTACAAGCCTCTGGTCGATGATAAATGGCCACACAACCCCCATTTTAGTCAAAAATAGCCATGAACGACCATTTTCAATAATACCGAAGGCTAACACCAACAAATTTTTGACCAAGAAATGATCTCCTCTAGAAATCCAAGAATGTGATCTATGGCATGAAAACATATGTGGGGTGAAGTGTACGAGCCTCTGGTCGATGATCAATGGCCACACAACCCCCATTTTTGTCGAAAATAGCCATGAACGACCATTTTCAATGACACTGAAGGCTAACACCTATGGATTTTTGACCAAGAAATAGTCTCCACCAGAAATCCAAGAATGTGATATATGGCAAGGAAACTTATGTGGGGTGAGGTGTACGATCCTCTGGTCAATGATCAATGGTGACACAACCCCCATTTTTGTCGAAAATAGCCATGAATGACTATTTTCAATGACACTAAAGGCTAACACCTACGAATTTTTGACCAACAAATGGTCTCCACGAGAAATCCAAGATTCTGATCTATGGCAAGAAAACATATGTGGGGTGAAGTGTACGAGCCTATGGTCGATGATCAATGGCCACACAGCCCCCATTTTTGACGAAAATAGCCATGAACGACCATTTTCAATGACACTGAAGGCTAACACCTATGGATTTTTGACCAAGAAATGGTCTCCACCATAAATCCAAGAATGTGATCTATGGCAAGAAAACATATGTGTAGTGAGGTGTATGAGCCTCTGGTCGAAGATCAATGGTCACCAACCCCCATTTGTGTCGAAAATAGCCATGAATGACCATTTTCAATTATACTGAAGGCTAACACGAACGGATTTTTGACCAAGAAATGGTCTCCACCAGAAATCCAAGAATGTGATCTATGGCAAGGAAACATATGTAGGGTGAATTGTACAAGCCTCTGGTCGATGATAAATGGCCACACAACCCCCATTTTAGTCAAAAATAGCCATGAACGACCATTTTCAATAATACCGAAGGCTAACAACAACAAATTTTTGACCAAGAAAGGATCTCCTCTAGAAATCCAAGAATGTGATCTATGGCATGAAAACATATGTGGGGTGAAGTGTATGACCCTCTGGTCGATGATCAATGGCCACACAACCCCCATTTTTGTCGAAAATAGCCATGAACGACCATTTGCAATGACACTGAAGGCTAACACCTATGGATTTTTGACCAAGAAATAGTCTCCACCAGAAATCCAAGAATGTGATATATGGCAAGGAAACTTATGTGGGGTGAGGTGTACGATCCTCTGGTCAATGATCAATGGTGACACAACCCCCATTTTTGTCGAAAATAGCCATGAATGACTATTTTCAATGACACTAAAGGCTAACACCTACGAATTTTTGACCAACAAATGGTCTCCACGAGAAATCCAAGATTCTGGTCTATGGCAAGAAAACATATGTGGGGTGAAGTGTACGAGCCTATGGTCGATGATCAATGGCCACACAGCCCCCATTTTTGACGAAAATAGCCATGAACGACCATTTTCAATGACACTGAAGGCTAACACCTATGGATTTTTGACCAAGAAATGGTCTCCACCATAAATCCAAGAATGTGATCTATGGCAAGGAAACATATGTGTAGTGAGGTGTATGAGCCTCTGGTCGAAGATCAATGGCCACACAACCCCCATTTGTGTCGAAAATAGCCATGAATGACCATTTTCAATTATACCGAAGGCTAACACGAACGGATTTTTGACCAAGAAATGGTCTCCACCAGAAATCAAAGAATGTGATCTATGGCAAGGAAACATATGTAGGGTGAATTGTACAAGCCTCCGGTCGATGATAAATGGCCACACAACCCCCATTTTAGTCAAAAATAGCCATGAACGACCATTTTCAATAATACCGAAGGCTAACACCAACAGATTTTTGACCAAGAAATGGTCTCCTCTAGAAATCCAAGAATGTGATCTATGGCATGAAAACATATGTGGGGTGAAGTGTACGAGCCTCTGGTCGATGATCAATGGCCACACAACCCCCATTTTTGTCGAAAATAGCCATGAACGACCATTTTCAATGACACTGAAGGCTAACACCTATGGATTTTTTACCAAGAAATGGTCTCCACCATAAATCCAAGAATGTGATCTATGGCAAGAAAACATATGTGTAGTGAGGTGTATGAGCCTCTGGTCGAAGATCAATGGCCACACAACCCCCATTTGTGTCGAAAATAGCCATGAATGACCATTTTCAATTATACCGAAGGCTAACACGAACGGATTTTTGACCAAGAAATGGTCTCCACCAGAAATCCAAGAATGTGGTCTATGGCAAGGAAACATATGTAGGGTGAATTGTACAAGCCTCCGGTCGATGATAAATGGCCACACAACCCCCATTTTAGTCAAAAATAGCCATGAACGACCATTTTCAATAATACCGAAGGCTAACACCAACAGATTTTTGACCAAGAAATGGTCTCCTCTAGAAATCCAAGAATGTGATCTATGGCATGAAAACATATGTGGGGTGAAGTGTACGAGCCTCTGGTCGATGATCAATGGCCACACAACCCCCATTTTTGTCGAAAATAGCCATGAACGACCATTTTCAATGACACTGAAGGCTAACACCTATGAATTTTTTACCAAGAAATGGTCTCCACCATAAATCCAAGAATGTGATCTATGGCAAGAAAACATATATGTAGTGAGGTGTATGAGCCTCTGGTCGAAGATCAATGGCCACACAACCCCCATTTTTGTCGAAAATAGCCATGAATGACCATTTTCAATAATACCGAAGGCTAACACGTACGGATTTTTGACCAAGAAATGGTCTCCACCAGAAATCCAAGAATGTGATCTATGGCAAGGAAACATATGTGGGGTGAATTGTACGAGCCTCTGGTCGATGATAAATGGCCACACAACCCCCATTTTAGTCGAAAATAGCCATGAACGACCATTTTCAATAATACCGAAGGCTAACACCAACAAATTTTTGACCAAGAATTGGTCTCCTCCAGAAATCCAAGAATGTGATCTATGGCAAGAAAACATATGTGGGGTGAAGTGTACGAGCCTCTGGTCGATGATCAATGGCCACACAACCCCCATTTTTGTCGAAAATAGCCATGAACGACCATTTTCAATGACACTAAAGGCTAACACCTATGGATTTCTGACCAAGAAATGGTCTCCACCATAAATCCAAGAATGTGATCTATGGCAAGGAAACATATGTGTAGTGAGGTGTATGAGCCTCTGGTCGAAGATCAATGGCCACACAACCCCCATTTTTGTCGAAAATAGCCATGAATGACCATTTTCAAAAATACCGAAGGCTAACACATTCGGATTTTTTCCCAAGAAATGGTCTCGGCCAGAAATCCAAGAATGTGATCTATGGCAAGGAAACATATGTGGGGTGAGGTGTACGAGCCTCTGGTCGATGTTCAATGGCCACAAAACCCCCATTTTGTCGAAAATAGCCATGAACAACCATTTTCAATAATACCGAAGGCTAACACGTACGAATTTCTGACCAAGAAATGGTCTCCACCAGAAATCCAAGAATGTGATATATGGCAAGGAAACATATGTGGGTGAGGTTTACGAGCCTCTAGTCGATGATAGATGGCCACACAACCGCCATTTTGTCGAAAATAGCCATGAATGACCATTTTCAATAATACCGAAGGCTAACACGTACGAATTTCTGACCAAGAAATGGTCTCCACCAGAAATCCTAGAATGTGATCTATGGCAAGGAAACATATGTGGGTGAGGTTTACGAGCCTCTAGTCGATGATAGATGGCCACACATCCCCCATTTTTGTCGAAAATAGCCATGAACGACCATTTTCAATAATACCGAAGGCTAACACGTACGAATTTTTGACCAAGAAATGGTCTCCACTAGAAATCCAAGAGTGTGCTCTATGGCAAGGAAACATATGTGGGGTGAGGTGTACGAGCCTCTGGTCGATGATAAATGGCCACACAACCCCCATTTTTGATGAAAATAGCCATGAACGACCATTTTCAATAATACCGAAAGCTAACAGCTACGGATTTTGACCAACAAATGGTCTCCACCAGAAATCCAAGAATGTGGTCTATGGCAAGGAAACATATGTGGGGTGAGGTGTATGAGCCTTTGGTCGATGATCAATGGCCACACAACCCCCATTTTTGTCGAAAATAGCCATGAACGACCATTTTCAATAATACCGAAGGCTAACACCTACGGATTTTTGACCAAGAAATGGTCACCACAAGAAATCCAAGAATGTGGTCTATGGCAAGGAAACACATGTGGGGTGAGGTGTATGAGCCTTTGGTCGATGATCAATTGCCACACAACCCCCATTTTTGTCGAAAACAGCCATGAACGACCATTTTCAATAATACCGAAGGCTAACACCTACGGATTTTTGACCAAGAAATGGTCTCCACCAGAAATCCAAGAATGTGATATATGGCAAGGAAACTTATGTGGGGTGAGGTGTACGATCCTCTGGTCAATGATCAATGGCGACACAACCCCCATTTTTGTCGAAAATAGCCATGAATGACCATTTTCAATGACACTAAAGGCTAACACCTACGAATTTTTGACCAACAAATGGTCTCCACGAGAAATCCAAGATTCTGATCTATGGCAAGAAAACATATGTGGGGCGAAGTGTACGAGCCTCTGGTCGATGATCAATGGCCACACAACCCCCATTTTTGTCGAAAATAGCCATGAACGACCATTTTCAATGACACTGAAGGCTAACACCTATGGATTTTTTACCAAGAAATGGTCTCCACCATAAATCCAAGAATGTGATCTATGGCAAGGAAACATATGTGTAGTGAGATGTATGAGCCTCTGGTCGAAGATCAATGGCCACACAACCCCCATTTGTGTCGAAAATAGCCATGAATGACCATTTTCAATTATACCGAAGGCTAACACGAACGGATTTTTGACCAAGAAATGGTCTCCACCAAAAATCCAAGAATGTGATCTATGGCAAGGAAACATATGTAGGGTGAATTGTACAAGCCTCCGGTCGATGATAAATGGCCACACAACCCCCATTTTAGTCAAAAATAGCCATGAACGACCATTTTTAATAATACCGAAGGCTAACACCAACAGATTTTTGACCAAGAAATGGTCTCCTCTAGAAATCCAAGAATTGGATCTATGGCAAGAAAACATATGTGGGGTGAAGTGTACGAGCCTCTGGTCAATGATCAATGGCCACACAACCCCCATTTTGTCGAAAATAACCATGAACGACCATTTTCAATGACACTGAAGGCTAACACCTATGAATTTTTGACCAAGAAATGGTCTCCACCATAAATCCAAGAATGTGATCTATGGCAAGGAAACATAAGTGTAGTGAGGTGTATGAGCCTCTGGTCGAAGATCAATGGCCACACAACCCCCATTTTGGTCGAAAATAGCCATGAATGACCATTTTCAATAATACCGAAGGCTAACACGTACGGATTTTTGACCAATAAATGGTCTCCACCAGAAAACCAAGAATGTGATCTATGGCAAGGAATCATATGTGGGGTGAATTGTACGAGCCTCTGGTCGATGATAAATGGCCACACAACCCCCATTTTAGTCGAAAATAGCCATGAACGACCATTTTCAATAATACCGAAGGCTAACACCAACATATTTTTGACCAAGAAATGGTCTCCTCTAGAAATCCAAGAATGTGATCTTTGACAAGAAAACATATGTGGGGTGAAGTGTACGAGCCTCTGGTCGATGATCAATGGCCACACAACCCCCATTTTTGTCGAAAATAGCCATGAACGACCATTTTCAATGACACTAAAGGCTAACACCTACGGATTTCTGACCAAGAAATGGTCTCCACCTTAAATCCAAGAATGTGATCTATGGCAAGGAAAGATATGTGTTGTGAGGTGTATGAGCCTCTGGTCGAAGATCAATGGCCACACAACCCCCATTTTTGTCGAAAATAGCCATCAATGACCATTTTCAAAAATACCGAAGGCTAACACATTCGGATTTTTTCCCAAGAAATGGTCTCCACCAGAAATCCAAGAATGTGATCTATGGCAAGGAAACATATGTGGGGTGAGGTGTACGAGCCTCTGGTCGATGATCAATGGCCACACAACCCCCATTTTGTCGAAAATAGCCATGAACGACCATTTTCAATAATACCGAAGGCTAACACGTACGAATTTTTGACCAAGAAATGGTCTCCACCAGAAATCCAAGAATGTGATCTACGGCAAGGAAACATATGTGGGGTGAGGTGTACGAGCCTCTAGTCGATGATCAATGGCCACACAACCCCTATTTTTGTCGAAAATAGCCATGAACAACCATTTTCAATGACACTGAAGGCTAACAACTACGGATTTTTGACCAAAAAATGGTCTCCACCATAAATCCAAGAATGTGATCTATGGCAAGGAAACATATGTGGGTTGAGGTGTACGAGCCTCTGGTCGATGATCAATGGCCACACAACCCTAATTTTTGTCGAAAATAGCCATGAACGACCATTTTCAATGACACTGAAGGCTAACACATTCAGATTTTTGACCAAAAAATGGTCTCCACCAGAAATCAAAGAATGTGATCTATGGCAAGGAAACATATGTGGGGTGAGGTTTACGAGCCTCTGGTTGATGATCATTGGCCACACAACCCCAATTTTTGTCGAAAATAGCCATGAATGACCATTTTCAATAATACCGAAGGCTAACACGTACGGATTTTTGACCAAGAAATGGTCTCCACCAGAAATCCAAGAATGTGATCTATGGCAAGGAAACATATGAGGGGTGAGGTGTATGAGCCTCTGGTCGATGATAAATGGCCACACAACCCACATTTTAGTCGAAAATAGCCATGAACGAACATTTTCAAAAATACTGAAGGCTAACACCAACGGATTTTTGACCAAGAAATGGTCTCCACCAGAAATCCTAGAATGTGATCTCTGGCAAAAAAACATATGTGGGGTGAAGTGTACGAGCCTTTGGTCGATGATCAATGGCCACACAAACCCCATTTTTGTCGAAACTAGCCATGAACGACCATTTTCAATGACACTGAAGGCTAACACCTATGGATTTGTAGTGAGGTCTCCACAATAAATCCAAGAATGTGATCTATGGCAAGGAAACATATTTGTAGTGAGGTGTATGAGCCTTTGGTCGAATACCAATGGCCACACAACCCTCATTTTTGTCGAAAATAGCCATGAACGACCATTTTCAATAGTACCGAAGGCTATAACATTCAGATTTTTGACCAAGAAATGGTCTCCACCAGAAATAAAAGAATGTGATCTATGGCTAGGAAACATATGTGGGGTGAGGTTTATGAGCCTCTGGTCGATGATCAATGGCCACATAACCCCCATTTTTGTCGAAAATAGCCATGAATGACCATTTTCAATAATAGTGAAGGCTAACACGTACAGATTTTTGACCAATAAATGGTCACCACCGGAAATCCAAGAATGTGATCTATGGCAAGGAAACATATGTGGGGTGAGGTGTACGACCCTCTGGTCGATGATCATTGGCCACACAACCCCCATTTTTGTCGAAAATAGCCATGAATGACCATATTCAATAATACCGAAGGCTAACACGTACAGATTTTTGACCAAGAAATGGTCTCCACCGGAAATCCAAGAATGTGATCTATGGCAAGGAAACATATGTGGGGTGAATTGCATGAGCCTCTGGTCGATGATAAATGGCCACACAACCCCCATTTTAGTCGAAAATAGCCATGAACGACCATTTTCAATAATACCGAAGGCTAACACCAACAGATTTTTGACCAAGGAATGGTCTCCTCCAGAAATCCAAGAATGTGATCTATGGAAAGAAAACATATGTGGGGTGAAGTGTACGAGCCTCTGGTCGATGATCAATGGCCACACAACCCCCATTTTTGTCAAAAATAGCCATGAACGACCATTTTCAATGACACTAAACGCTAACACCTATGGATTTCTGACCAAGAAATGGTCTCCACCATAAATCCAAGAATGTGATCTATGGCAAGGAAACATTTGTGTAGTGAGGTGTATGAGCCTCTGGTTGAAGATCAATGGCCACACAACCCCCATTTTTGTCGAAAATAGCCATGAATGACCATTTTCAAAAATACCAAAGGCTAACACATTCGGATTTTTGCCCAAGAAATGGTCTCCACCAGAAATCCTAGAATGTGATCTATGGCAAGGAAACATATGTGGGCTGAGGTGTACGAGCCTCTGGTCGATGATCAATGGCCACACAACCCCCATTTTGCCGAAAATAGCCATGAACGACCATTTTCAATAATACCGAAGGCTAACACGTACGAGTTTTTGACCAAGAAATGGTCTCCACCAGAAATCCAAGAATGTGATCTATGGCAAGGAAACATATGTGGGGTGAGGTTTATGAGCCTCTAGTGGATGATAAATGGCCACACAACCCCCATTTTTTATGAAAATAGCCATGAGCGACCATTTTCAATAATACTAGAGGCCAACACCTACGGATTTTTGACCAAGAAATGGTCTCCACTAGAAATCCAAGAATGTGATCTATCGCAAGGAAACATATGTGGGGTGAGGTGTATGAGCCTCTGGTCGATGATCAATGGCCACACAACCCCCATTTTTGTCGAAAATAGCCATGAACGACCATTTTCAATAATACCGAAGGCTAACACCTTCGGATTTTTGACCAAGAATGTGGCTCCACCAGAAATCCAAGAATGTGATCTACGGCAAGGAAACATATGTGGGGTGAGGTGTATGAGCCTCTGGTCGACGATCAATGGCCACACAACCCTAATTTTTGTCGAAAATAGCCATGAACGACCATTTTCAATGACACTGAAGGCTAACACCTATGGATTTTTGACCAAGAAATGGTCTCCACCATAAATCCAAGAATGTGATCTATGGCAAGGAAACATATGTGTAGTGAGGTGTATGAGCCTCTGGTCGAAGATCAATGGCCACACAACCCCCATTTTTGTCGAAAATAGCCATGAATGACCATTTTCAAAAATAACAAAGGCTAACACATTCGGATTTTTGCCCAAGAAATGGTCTCCACCAGAAATCCAAGAATGTGATCTATGGTAAGGAAACATATGTGGGGTGAGGTGTACGAGCCTCTAGTCGATGATCAATGGCCACACAACCCCCATTTTGCCGAAAATAGCCATGAACGACCATACTCAATAATACCGAATGCTAACACGTACTAGTTTTTGACCAAGAAATGGTCTCCACCAGAAATCCAAGAATGTGATCTATGGCAAGGAAACATATGTGGGGTGAGGTTTATGAGCCTCTAGTCGATGATAAATGGCCACACAATCCCCATTTTTATGAAAATAGCCATGAGCGACCATTTTCAATAATACTAGAGGCTAACACCTACGGATTTTTGACCAAGAAATGGTCTCCACCAGAAATCCAAGAATGTGATCTATGGCAAGGAAACATATGTGGGGTGAGGTGTATGAGCCTCTGGTCGATTATCAATGGCCACACAACCCTTATTTTTGTCGAAAATAGCCATGAACGACCATTTTCAATAATACCGAAGGCTAACACCTACGGATTTTTGACCAAGAAATGGTCTCAACCAAAAATCCAAGAATGTGATCTACGGCAAGGAAACATATGTGGGGTGAGGTGTATATGCCTCTGGTCGACGATCAATGGCCACACAACCCTAATTTTTTTCGAAAATACCCATGAACGACCATTTTCAATGACACTGAAGGCTAACACCTACGGATTTTTGACCAAGAAATGGTCTCCACCATAAATCCAAGAATGTGATTTATGGCAAGGAAACATATGTGTAGTGAGGTGTATGAGCCTCTGGTCGAAGATCAATGGCCACACAACCCCCATTTTTGTCGAAAATAGCCATGAATGACCATTTTCAAAAATACCAAAGGCTAACACATTCGGATTTTTGCCCAAGAAATGGTCTCCACCAGAAATCCAAGAATGTGATCTATGGCAAGGAAACATATGTGGGGTGAGGTGTACGAGCCTCTAGTCGATGATCAATGGCCACACAACGCCTATTTTTGTCGAAAATAGCCATGAACAACCATTTTCAATGACACTGAAGGCTAACAACTACGGATTTTTGACCAAAAAATGGTCTCCACCATAAATCCAAGAATGTGATCTATGGCAAGGAAACATATGTGGGTTGAGGTGTACGAGCCTCTGGTCGATGATCAATGGCCACACAACCCTAATTTTTGTCGAAAATAGCCATGAACGACCATTTTCAATGACACTAAAGGCTAACACATTCGGATTTTTGACCAAAAAATGATCTCCACCAGAAATCAAAGAATGTGATCTATGGCAAGGAAACATATGTGGGGTAAGGTTTACGAGCCTCTGGTTGATGATCATTGGCCACACAACCCCAATTTTTGTCGAAAATAGCCATGAATGACCATTTTCAATAATACCGAAGGCTAACACGTACGGATTTTTGACCAAGAAATGGTCTCCACCAGAAATCCAAGAATGTGATCTATGGCAAGGAAACATATGAGGGGTGAGGTGTATGAGCCTCTGGTCGATGATAAATGGCCACACAACCCACATTTTAGTCGAAAATAGCCATGAACGAACATTTTCAAAAATACCGAAGGCTAACACCAACGGATTTTTGACCAAGAAATGGTCTCCACCAGAAATCCTAGAATGTGATCTCTGGCAAGAAAACATATGTGGGGTGAAGTGTACGAGCCTTTGGTCGATGATCAATGGCCACACAAACCCCATTTTTGTCGAAACTAGCCATGAACGACCATTTTCAATGACACTGAAGGCTAACACCTATGGATTTTTGACCAAGAAATGGTCTCCACAATAAATCCAAGAATGTGATCTATGGCAAGGAAACATATTTGTAGTGAGGTGTATGAGCCTTTGGTCGAATATCAATGGCCACACAACCCTCATTTTTGTCGAAAATAGCCATGAACGACCATTTTCAATAGTACCGAAGGCTATAACATTCAGATTTTTGACCAAGAAATGGTCTCCACCAGAAATAAAAGAATGTGATCTATGGCTAGGAAACATATGTGGGGTGAGGTTTACGAGCCTCTGGTCGATGATCAATGGCCACATAACCCCATTTTTGTCGAAAATAGCCATGAATGACCATTTTCAATAATAGTAAAGGCTAACACGTACAGATTTTTGACCAATAAATGGTCACCACCGGAAATCCAAGAATGTGATCTATGGCAAGGAAACATATGTGGGGTGCGGTGTACGAGCCTCTGGTCGATGATCATTGGCCACACAACCCCCATTTTTGTCGAAAATAGCCATGAATGACCATATTCAATAATACCAAAGGCTAACACGTACAGAGTTTTGACCAAGAAATGGTCTCCACCGGAATGTGATCTATGGCAAGGAAACATATGTGGGGTGAATTGCATGAGCCTCTGGTCGATGATAAATGGCCACACAACCCCCATTTTAGTCGAAAATAGCCATGAACGACCATTATCAATAATACCGAAGGCTAACACCAACAGATTTTTGACCAAGGAATGGTCTCCTCCAGAAATCCAAGAATGTGATCTATGGAAAGAAAACATATGTGGGGTGAAGTGTACGAGCCTCTGGTCGATGATCAATGGCCACACAACCCCCATTTTTGTCGAAAATAGCCATGAACGACCATTTTCAATGACACTAAACGCTAACACCTATGGATTTCTGACCAAGAAATGGTCTCCACCATAAATCCAAGAATGTGATCTATGGCAAGGAAACATATGTGTAGTGAGGTGTATGAGCCTCTGGTCGAAGATCAATGGCCACACAACCCCCATTTTTGTCGAAAATAGCCATGAATGACCATTTTCAAAAATACCAAAGGCTAACACATTCGGATTTTTTCCCAAGAAATGGTCTCCACCAGAAATCCTAGAATGTGATCTATGGCAAGGAAACATATGTGGGGTGAGGTGTACGAGCCTCTGGTCGATGATCAATGGCCACACAACCCCCATTTTGCCGAAAATAGCCATGAACGACCATTTTCAATAATACCGAAGGCTAACACGTACGAGTTTTTGACCAAGAAATGGTCTCCACCAGAAATCCAAGAATGTGATCTATGGCAAGGAAACATATGTGGGGTGAGGTTTATGAGCCTCTAGTGGATGATAAATGGCAACACAACCCCCATTTTTTATGAAAATAGCCATGAGCGACCATTTTCAATAATACTAGAGGCCAACACCTACGGATTTTTGACCAAGAAATGGTCTCCACTAGAAATCCAAGAATGTGATCTATGGCAAGGAAACATATGTGGGGTGAGGTGTATGAGCCTCTGGTCGATGATCAATGGCCACACAACCCCCATTTTTGTCGAAAATAGCCATGAACGACCATTTTCAATAATACCGAAGGCTAACACCTTCGGATTTTTGACCAAGAAATGGTCTCCACCAGAAATCCAAGAATGTGATCTACAGCAAGGAAACATATGTGGGGTGAGGTGTATGAGCCTCTGGTCGACGATCAATGGCCACACAACCCTAATTTTTGTCGAAAATAGCCATGAACGACCATTTTCAATGACACTGAAGGCTAACACCTACAGATTTTTGACCAAGAAATGGTCTCCACCATAAATCCAAGAATGTGATCTATGGCAAGCAAACATATGTGTAGTGAGGTGTATGAGCCTCTGGTCGAAGATCAATGGCCACACAACCCCCATTTTTGTCGAAAATAGCCATGAATGACCATTTTCAAAAATAACAAAGGCTAACACATTCGGATTTTTGCCCAAGAAATGGTCTCCACCAAAAATCCAAGAATGTGATCTATGGTAAGGAAACATATGTGGGGTGAGGTGTACGAGCCTCTGGTCGATGATCAATGGCCACACAACCCCCATTTTGCCGCAAATAGCCATGAACGACCATATTCAATAATACCGAATGCTAACACGTACTAGTTTTTGACCAAGAAATGGTCTCCACCAGAAATCCAAGAATGTGATCTATGGCAAGGAAACATATGTGGGGTGAGGTTTATGAGCCTCTAGTCGATGATAAATGGCCACACAATCCCCATTTTTATGAAAATAGCCATGAGCGACCATTTTCAATAATACTAGAGGCTAACACCTACGGATTTTTGACCAAGAAATGGTCTCCACTAGAAATCCAAGAATGTGATCTATGGCAAGGAAACATATGTGGGGTGAGGTGTATGAGCCTCTGGTCGATGATCAATGGCCACACAACCCTTATTTTTGTCGAAAACAGCCATGAACGACCATTTTCAATAATACCGAAGGCTAACACCTATGGATTTTTGACCAAGAAATGGTCTCCACCAGAAATCCAAGAATGTGATCTACGGCAAGGAAACATATGTGGGGTGAGGTGTATGAGCCTCTGGTCGACGATCAATGGCCACACAACCCTAATTTTTGTCGAAAATACCCATGAACGACCATTTTCAATGACAGTGAAGGCTAACACCTACGGATTTTTGACCAAGAAATGGTCTCCACCATAAATCCAAGAATGTGATTTATGTCAAGGAAACATATGTGTAGTGAGGTGTATGAGCCTCTGGTCGAAGATCAATGGCCACACAACCCCCATTTTTGTCGAAAATAGCCATGAATGACCATTTTCAAAAATACCAAAGGCTAACACATTCGGATTTTTGCCCAAGAAATGGTCTCCACCAGAAATCCAAGAATGTGATCTATGGCAAGGAAACATATGTGGGGTGAGGTGTACGAGCCTCTGGTCGATGATCAATGGCCACACAGCCCCCATTTTGCCGAAAATAGCCATGAACGACCATTTTCAATAATACCGAAGGCTAATACGTACGAGTTTTTGACCAAGAAATGGTCTCCACCAGAAATCCAAGAATGTGATCTATGGCAAGGAAACATATGTGGGGTGAGGTTTATGAGCCTCTAGTCGATGATAAATGGCCACACAACCCCCATTTTTTATGAAAATTGCCATGAGCGACCATTTTCAATAATACCGAAGGCTAACACCTACGGATTTTTGACCAAGAAATGGTCTCCACCAGAAATCCAAGAATGTGATCTACAGCAAAGAAACATATGTGGGGTGAGGTGTATGAGCCTCTGGTCAACGATCAATGGCCACAAAACCCTAATTTTTGTCGAAAATAGCCATGAACGACCATTTTCAATGACACTGAAGGCTAACACCTACGGATTTTTGACCAAGAAATGGTCTCCACCATAAATCCTAGAATGTGATCTATGGCAAGGAAACATATGTGTAGTGAGGTGTATGAGCCTCTGGTCCAATATCAATGGCCACACAACCCCCATTTTTTGTCGAAAATGGCCATGAACGACCATTTTCAATAGTTCCGAAGGCTAACACATTCGGATTTTTGACCAAGAAATGGTCTCCACCAGAAATCAAAGAATGTGATCTATGGCAAGGAAACATATGTGGGGTGAGGTGTACGAGCCTTTGGTCGATGATCAATGGCCACACAACCCCCATTTTTGTCGAAAATAGCCATGAATGACCATTTTCAATAATACCGAAGGCTAACACGTACGGATTTTTGACCAAGAAATGGTCTCCACCAGATATCCAAGAATGTGATCTATGGCTAGGAAACATATGTGGGGTGAGGTTTACGAGCCTCTGGTCGATGATCAATGGCCACATAACCCCCATTTTTGTCGAAAATAGCCATGAATGACCATTTTCAATAATAGTGAAGGCTAACACGTACAGATTTTTGACGAATAAATGGTCGCCACCGGAAATCCAAGAATGTGATCTATGGCAAGGAAACATATGTGGGGTGAGGTGTACGAGCCTCTGGTCGATGATCATTGGCCACACAACCCCCATTTTTGTCGAAAATAGCCATGAATGACCATATTCAATGATACCGAAGGCTAACACGTACAGATTTTTGACCAAGAAATGGTCTCCACCGGAAATCCAAGAATGTGATCTATGGCAAGGAAACATATGTGGGGTGAATTGCATGAGCCTCTGGTCGATGATAAATGGCCACACAACCCCCATTTTAGTCGAAAATAGCCATGAACGACCATTTTCAATAATACCGAAGGCTAACACCAACAGATTTTTGACCAAGGAATGGTCTCCTCCAGAAATCCAAGAATGTGATCTATGGAAAGAAAACATATGTGGGGTGAAGTGTACGAGCCTCTGGTCGATGATCAATGGCCACACAACCCCCATTTTTGTCGAAAATAGCCATGAACGACCATTTTCAATGACACTAAACGCTAACACCTATGGATTTCTGACCAAGAAATGGTCTCCACCATAAATCCAAGAATGTGATCTATGGCAAGGAAACATATGTGTAGTGAGGTGTATGAGCCTCTGGTCGAAGATCAATGGCCACACAACCCCCATTTTTGTCGAAAATAGCCATGAATGACCATTTTCAAAAATACCAAAGGCTAACACATTCGGATTTTTGCCCAAGAAATGGTCTCCACCAGAAATCCTAGAATGTGATCTATGGCAAGGAAACATATGTGGGGTGAGGTGTACGAGCCTCTGGTCGATGATCAATGGCCACACAACCCCCATTTTGCCGAAAATAGCCATGAACGACCATTTTCAATAATACCGAAGGCTAACACGTACGAGTTTTTGACCAAGAAATGGTCTCCACCAGAAATCCAAGAATGTGATCTATGGCAAGGAAACATATGTGGGGTGAGTTTTATGAGACTCTAGTGGATGATAAATGGCCACACAACCCCCATTTTTTATGAAAATAGCCATGAGCGACCATTTTCAATAATACTAGAGGCAAACACCTACGGATTTTTGACCAAGAAATGGTCTCCACTAGAAATCCAAGAATGTGATCTATGGCAAGGAAACATATGTGGGGTGAGGTATATGAGCCTCTGGTCGATGATCAATGGCCACACAACCCCCATTTTTGTCGAAAATAGCCATGAACGACCATTTTCAATAATACCGAAGGCTAACACCTTCGGATTTTTGACCAAGAAATGGTCTCCACCAGAAATCCAAGAATGTGATCTACGGTAAGGAAACATATGTGGGGTGAGGTGTATGAGCCTCTGGTCGACGATCAATGTCCACACAACCCTAATTTTTGTCGAAAATAGCCATGAACGACCATTTTCAATGACACTGAAGGCTAACACCTACGGATTTTTGACCAAGAAATGGTCTCCACCATAAATCCAAGAATGTGATCTATGGCAAGGAAACATATGTGTAGTGAGGTGTATGAGCCTCTGGTCGAAGATCAATGGCCACACAACCCCCATTTTTGTCGAAAATAGCCATAAATGACCATTTTCAAAAATAACAAAGGCTAACACATTCGGATTTTTGCCCAAGAAATGGTCTCCACCAGAAATCGAAGAATGTGATCTATGGTAAGGAAACATATGTGGGGTGAGGTGTACGAGCCTCTGGTCGATGATCAATGGCCACACAACCCCCATTTTGCCGAAAATAGCCATGAACGACCATATTCAATAATACCGAATGCTAACACGTACTAGTTTTTGACCAAGAAATGGTCTCCACCAGAAATCCAAGAATGTGATCTATGGCAAGGAAACATATGTGGGGTGAGGTTTATGACCCTCTAGTCGATGATAAATGGCCACACAATCCTGATTTTTATGAAAATAGCCATGAGCGACCATTTTCAATAATACTAGAGGCTAACACCTACGGATTTTTGACCAAGAAATGGTCTCCACCAGAAATCCAAGAATGTGATCTATGGCAAGGAAACATATGTGGGGTGAGGTGTATGAGCCTCTGGTCGATGATCAATGGCCACACAACCCTTATTTTTGTCGAAAATAGCCATGAACGACCATTTTCAATAATACCGAAGGCTAACACCTACGGATTTTTGACCAAGAAATGGTCTCCACCAGAAATCCAAGAATGTGATCTACGGCAAGGAAACATATGTGGGGTGAGGTGTATGAGCCTCTGGTCGACGATCAATGGCCACACAACCCTAATTTTTGTCGAAAATACCCATGAACGACCATTTTCAATGACAGTGAAGGCTAACACCTACGGATTTTTGACCAAGAAATGGTCTCCACCATAAATCCAAGAATGTGATTTATGGCAAGGAAACATATGTGTAGTGAGGTGTATGAGCCTCTGGTCGAAGATCAATGGACACACAACCCCCATTTTTGTCGAAAATAGCCATGAATGACCATTTTCAAAAATACCAAAGGCTAACACATTCGGATTTTTGCCCAAGAAATGGTCACCACCAGAAATCCAAGAATGTGATCTATGGCAAGGAAACATATGTGGGGTGAGGTGTACGAGCCTCTGGTCGATGATCAATGGCCACACAGCCCCCATTTTGCCGAAAATAGCCATGAACGACCATTTTCAATAATACCGAAGGCTAATACGTACGAGTTTTTGACCAAGAAATGGTCTCCACCAGAAATCCAAGAATGTGATCTATGGCAAGGAAACATATGTGGGGTGAGGTTTATGAGCCTCTAGTCGATGATAAATGGCCACACAACCCCCATTTTTTATGAAAATTGCCATGAGCGACCATTTTCAATAATACCGAAGGATAACACCTACGGATTTTTGACCAAGAAATGGTCTCCTCCAGAAATCCAAGAATGTGATCTACAGCAAAGAAACATATGTGGGGTGAGGTGTATGAGCCTCTGGTCAACGATCAATGGCCACAAAACCCTAATTTTTGTCGAAAATAGCCATGAACGACCATTTTCAATGACACTAAAGGCTAACACCTACGGATTTTTGACCAAGAAATGGTCTCCACCATAAATCCTAGAATGTGATCTATGGCAAGGAAACATATGTGTAGTGAGGTGTATGAGCCTCTGGTCCAATATCAATGGCCACACAACCCCCATTTTTGTCGAAAATGGCCATGAACGACCATTTTCAATAGTTCCGAAGGCTAACACATTCGGATTTTTGACCAAGAAATGGTCTCCACCAGAAATCAAAGAATGTGATCTATGGCAAGGAAACATATGTGGGTGAGGTGTACGAGCCTTTGGTCGATGATCAATGGCCACACAACCCCCATTTTTGTCGAAAATAGCCATGAATGACCATTTTCAATAATACCGAAGGCTAACACGTACGGATTTTTGACCAAGAAATGGTCTCCACCAGATATCCAAGAATGTGATCTATGGCAAGGAAACATATGTGGGGTGAGGTGTATGAGCCTCTGGTCGATGATAAATGGCCACACAACCCCCATTTCAGTCGAAAATAGCCATGAACGACCATTTTAAATAATACCGAAGGCTAACACCAAAAGATTTTTGACCAAGAAATGGTCTCCACCAGAAATCCAAGAATGTGATCTATGGCAAGAAAACATATGTGGTGTGAAGTGTACGAGCCTCTGGTCGATGATCAATGGCCACACAACCCCCATTTTTGTCGAAAATAGCCATGAACGACCATTTTCAATGACACTGAAGGCTAACACCTATGGATTTTTGACCAAGAAATGGCTCCACCATAAATCCAAGAATTTGATCTAAGGCAAGGAAACATATGTGTAGTGAGGTGTATGAGCCTCTGGTCGAAGATCAATGGCCACACAACCCCCATTTTTGTCGAAAATAGCCATGAATGACCATTTTCAAAAATACCGAAGACTAACACATTCGGATTTTTGCCCAAGAAATGGTCTCCACCAGAAATCCAAGAATGTGATCTACGGCAAAGAAACATATGTGGGGTGAGGTGTATGAGCCTCTGGTCGACGATCAATGGCCACACAACCCTAATTTTTGTCGAAAATAGCCATGAACGACCATTTTCAATGACACTGAAGGCTAACACCTACGGATTTTTGACCAAGAAATGGTCTCCACCATAAATCATATAATGTGATCTATGGCAAGGAAACATATGTGTAGTGAGGTGTATGAGCCTCTGGTCCAATATCAATGGCCACACAACCCCCATTTTTGTCGAAAATAGCCATGAACGACCATTTTCAATAGTTCCGAAGGCTAACACATTCGGATTTTTGACCAAGAAATGGTCTCCACCAGAAATCAAAGAATGTGATCTATGGCAAGGAAACATATGTGGGGTGAGGTGTACGAGCCTTTGGTCGATGATCAATGGCCACACATCCCCCATTTTTGTCGAAAATAGCCATGAATGACCATTTTCAATAATACCGAAGGCTAACACATACGGATTTTTGACCAAGAAATGGTCTCCACCAGATATCCAAGAATGTGATCTATGGCAAGGAAACATATGTGGGGTGAGGTGTATGAGCCTCTGGTCGATGATAAATGGCCACACAACCCCCATTTCAGTCGAAAATAGCCATGAACGACCATTTTCAATAATACCGAAGGCTAACACCAACAGATTTTTGACCAAGAAATGGTCTCCACCAGAAATCCAAGAATGTGATCTATGGCAAGAAAACATATGTGGGGTGAAGTGTACGAGCCTCTGGTCGATGATCAATGGCCACGCAACCCCCATTTTTGTCGAAAATAGCCATGAACAGCCATTTTCAATGACACTGAAGGCTAACACCTATGGATTTTTGACCAAGAAATGGTCTCCACCATAAATCCAAGAATTTGATCTAAGGCAATGAAACATATGTGTAGTGAGGTGTATGAGCCTCTGGTCGAAGATCAATGGCCACACAACCCCCATTTTTGCCGAAAATAGCCATGAATGACCATTTTCAAAAATACCGAACGCTAACACATTCGGATTTTTGCCCAAGAAATGGTCTCCATCAGAAATCCAAGAATGTGATCTATGGCAAGGAAACATATGTGGGGTGAGGTGTACGAGCCTCAGGTCGATGATCAATGGCCACACAACCCCTATTTTGTCGAAAATAGCCATGAACAACCATTTTCAATAATACCAAAGGCTAACACGTACGAATTTTTGACCAAGAAATGGTCTCCACCAGAAATCCAAGAATGTGATCTATGGCAAGGAAACATATGTGGGGTGAGGTGTACGAGCCTCTGGTCGATGATAAATGGCCACACAACCCACATTTTTGATGAAAATAGCCATGAACGACCATTTTCAATAATACCAGAGGCTAACACCTACGGATTTTTTACCAAGAAATGGTCTCCACCAGAAATCCAAGAATGTGATCTATGGCAAGGAAACATATGTGGGGTGAGGTGTATGAGCCTCTGGTCGATGATAAATGACCACACAACCCCCATTTTTGTCGAAAATAGTCATGAACGACCATTTTCAATAATACCGAAGGCTAACACCAACGGATTTTTGACCAAGAAATGGTCCCCACCAGAAAACAAAGAATGTGATCTATGGCAAGAAAACATATGTGGGGTGAAGTGTACGAGCCTCTGGTCGATGATCAATGGCCACACAAACCCCATTTTTGTCGAAAATAGCCATGAACAACCATTTTCAATGACACTGAACGCTAACACCTACGGATTTTTGACCAAGAAATGGTCTCCACCATAAATCCAAGAATGTGATCTATGGAAAGGAAACATGTGTAGTGAGGTGTATGAGCCTTTGGTTGAATATCAATGGCCACACAACCCCCATTTTTGTCGAAAATAGCCATGAACGACCATTTTAAATAGTACCGAAGGTTAAAACATTCAGATTTTTGACCAAGAAATGGTCTCCACCAGAAATCAAAGAATGTGATCTATGGCAAGGAAACATATGTGGGGTGAGGTTTACGAGCCTCTGGTCGACGATCAATGGCCACACAACCCCCATTTTTGTCGAAAATAGCCATGAATGACAATTTTCAATAATACTGAAGGCTTACATATGAATGGGGGTCATGTGGTCATTGATCATCGACCAAAGGCCCGTACACCTCACCCCACATTCTTTGATTTCTGGTGGAGACCATTTCTTGGTCAAAAATCCGTAGGTGTTAGCCTTCAGTGTCATTGAAAATGGTCGTTCATGGCTATTTTCGACAAAATTAGGGTTGTGTGGCCATTGATCATCGACCAGAGGCTCGTACACCTAAACCCACATATGTTTCCTTGTCATAGATCACATTCTTGGATTTATGGTGGAGACCATTTTTTGGTCAAAAATCCGTAGTTTTTAGCCTTCAGTGTCATTATAAATGGTCGTTCATGGCTATTTTCGACAAAAAATAGGGTTGTGTGTCCATTTATCATCGACCAGAGGCTCGTACACCTCACCCCACATATGTTTCCTTGCCGTAGATCACATTCTTGGATTTCTGGTGGAGACCATTTCTTGGTCAAAAATCCGTAGGTGTTAGCCTTCGGTATTATTGAAAATGGTCGTTCATGGCTATTTTCGACAAAAATGGGGGTTGTCTGGCCATTGATCATCGACAAGAGGCTCATACACCTCACCCCACATATGTTTCCTTGCCATAGATCACATTCTTGGATTTCTGGTGGAGACCATTTCTTGGTCAAAAATCCGTACGTGTTAGCCTTCGGTATTATGGAAAATGGTCATTCATGGCTATTTTCGACAAAAATGGGGGTTGTGTGGCCATTGATCATCGACAAGAGGCTCATACACCTCACCCCACATATGTTTCCTTGCCATAGATCACATTCTTTGATTTCTGGTGGAGACCATTTCTTGGTCAAAAATCCGTAGGTGTTAGCCTTCAGTGTCTTTGAAAATGGTCGTTCATGGCTATTTTCGACAAAAATTAGGGTTGTGTGGCCATTGATCATCGACCAGAGGCTCGTACACCTAAACCCACATATGTTTCCTTGTCGTAGATCACATTCTTGGATTTATGGTGGAGACCATTTTTTGGTCAAAAATCCGTAGTTGTTAGCCTTCAGTGTCATTGAAAATGGTCGTTCATGGCTATTTTCGACAAAAAATAGGGTTGTGTGTCCATTTATCATCGACCAGAGGCTCGTACACCTCACCCCACATATGTTTCCTTGCCGTAGATCACATTCTTGGATTTCTGGTGGAGACCATTTCTTGGTCAAAAATCCGTAGGTGTTAGCCTTCGGTATTATTGAAAATGGTCGTTCATGGCTATTTTCGACAAAAATGGGGGTTGTCTGGCCATTGATCATCGACCAGAGGCTCGTACACCTCACCCCTCATATGTTTCCTTGCCATAGATCACATTCTTGGATTTCTGGTGGAGACCATTTCTTGGGAAAAAATCCGAATGTGTTAGCCTTTGGTATTTTTGAAAATGGTCATTCATGGCTATTTTCGACAAAAATGGGGGTTGTGTGGCCATTGATCTTCGACCAGAGGCTCATACACCTCACTACACATATGTTTCCTTGCCATAGATCACATTCTTGGATTTATGGTGGAGACCATTTCTTGGTCAGAAATCCATAGGTGTTAGCCTTTAGTGTCATTGAAAATGGTCGTTCATGGTTATTTTCGACAAAAATGGGGGTTGTGTGGCCATTGATCATCGACCAGAGGCTCGTACACTTCACCCCACATGTGTTTTCTTGCCATATATCACATTCTTGGATTTCTGGAGGAGACCATTTCTTGGTCAAAAATCTGTTGGTGTTAGCCTTTGGTATTGTTGAAAATGGTCGTTCATGGCTATTTTCGACTAAAATGGGGGTTGTGTGGCCATTTATCATCGACCGGAGGCTCGTACAATTCACCCACATATGTTTCCTTGCCATAGATCACATTCTTGGATTTTTGGTGGAGACCATTTCTTGGTCAAAAATCCGTACGTGTTAGCCTTCGGTATTATTGAAAATGGTCATTCATGGCTATTTTCGACACAAATGGGAGTTGTGTGGCCATTGATCTTCGACCAGAGGCTCATACGCCTCACTACACATATGTTTCCTTGCCATAGATCACATTCTTGGATTTATGGTGGAGACCATTTCTTGGTCAAAAATCAATAGGTGTTAGCCTTCAGTGTCATTGAAAATGGTCGTTCATGGCTATTTTCGACAAAAATGGGGGTTGTGTGGCCATTGATCATCGACCAGAGGCTCGTACACTTCACCCCACATATGATTTCTTGCCATAGATCAGAAACTTGGATTTCTCGTGGAGACCATTTGTTGGTCAAAAATTCGTAGGTGTTAGCCTTCAGTGTCATTGAAAATGGTCATTCATGGCTATTTTCGACAAAAATGGGGGTTGTGTCGCCATTGATCATCGACCAGAGGATCGTACACCTCACCCCACATAAGTTTCCTTGCCATATATCACATTCTTGGATTTCTGGTGGAGACCATTTCATGGTCAAAAATCCGTAGGTGTTAGCCTTCGGTATTATTGAAAATGGTCGTTCATGGCTATTTTCGACAAAAATGGGGGTTGTGTGGCCATTGATCATCGACCAAAGCCTCATACACCTCACCCCACATATGTTTCCTTGCCATAGACCACATTCTTGGATTTCTGGTGGAGACCATTTGTTGGTCAAAAATTCGTAGGTGTTAGCTTTCGGTATTATTGAAAATGGTCGTTTATGGCTATTTTCATCAAAAACGGGGGTTGTGTGGCCATTTATCATCGACCAGAGGCTCGTACACCTCTCCCCACATATGTTTCCTTGCCATAGAGCCCACTCTTGGATTTCTGGTGGAGACCATTTCTTGGTCAAAAATTCGTACGTGTTAGCCTTCTGTATTATTGAAAATGGTCGTTCATGGCTATTTTCGACAAAATGGGGGTTGTGTGGCCATTGATCATCGACCAGAGGCTCGTACACCTCACCCACATATGTTTCCTTGCCGTAGATCACATTCTTGGATTTCTGGTGGAGACCATTTCTTGGTCAAAAATCCGTACGTGTTAGCCTTCGGTATTATTGAAAATGGTCGTTCATGGCTATTTTTGACAAAATAGAGGTTCTGTGGCCGTTGATCATCGACCAGAGGCTCATACACCTCACCCCACATATGTTTCCTTGACATAGATCACATTTTTGGATTTCTGGTGGAGACCATTTCTTGGGCAAAAATCTAATGTGTTAGCCTTCGGTATTATTGAAAATGGTCATTAATGGCTATTTTCGACAAAAATGGGGGTTGTGTGGCCATTTATCTTCAACCAGAGGCTCATACACCTCACTACACATATGTTTTCTTGCCATAGATCACATTCTTGGATCTATGGTGGAGACCAGTTCTTGGTAAAAAATCCATAGGTGTTAGCCTTCAGTGTCATTGAAAATAGTCGTTCATGGCAATTTTCGACAAAAATGGGGGTTGTGTGGCCATTGATCATCGATCAGAGGCTCGTACACCTCACCCCACATATGTTTTCTTGCCATAGATCACATTCTTGGATTTCTGGTGGAGATCTTCTCTTGGTCAAAAATCCGTAGGTGTTAGCCTTCGGTATTATTGTAAATGGTCATTCATGGCTATTTTCGACACAAATGGGGGTTGTGTGGCCATTGATCTTCGACCAGAGGCTCATACACCTCACTACACATTTGTTTCCTTGCCATAGATCACATTCTTGGATTTATGGTGGAGACCATTTCTTGGTCAAAAATCCATAGGTGTTAGCCTTCAGTGTCATTGAAAATGGTCGTTCATGGCTATTTTCGACAAAAATGGGGGTTGTGTGGCCATTGATCATCAACCAGAGGCTCGTACACTTCACCCCACATATGTTTTCTTGCCATAGATCACAATCTTGGATTTCTCGTGGAGACCATTTGTTGGTCAAAAATTCGTAGGTGTTAGCCATCAGTGTCATTGAAAATGGTCATTCATGGCAATTTTCGATAAAAATGGGGGTTGTGTCGCCATTGATCATCGACCAGAGGCTCGTACACCTCACCCCACATAAGTTTCCTTGCCACAGATCACATTCTTGGATTTCTGGTGGAGACCATTTCTTGGTCAAAAATCCGTAGGTGTTAGCCTTCGGTATTATTGAAAATGGTCGTTCATGGCTATTTTCGACAAAAATGGGGGTTGTGTGGCAATTGATCATCGACCAAAGGCTCATACACCTCACCCCACATGTGTTTCCTTGCCATAGACCACATTCTTAGATTTCTGGTGGAGTCCATTTCTTGGTCAAAAATCCATAGGTGTTAGCCTTCAGTGTCATTGAAAATGGTCGTTCATGGCTATTTTCCACAAAAATGGGGGTTGTGTGGCCATTGATCATCGACCAGAGGGTCGTACACTTCACCCCACATATGTTTTCTTGCTATAGATCACATTCTTGGATTTCTGGTGGAGACCATTTCTTGGTCAAAAATCTGTTGGTGTTAGCCTTCGGTATTATTGAAAATGGTCGTTCATAGCTATTTTCGACAAAAATGGGGGTTGTGTGGCCATTGATCATCGACCAGAGGCTCGTACACCTCACCCCAATATGTTTCCTTGCCATAGATCATATTCTTGGATTTCTGGTGGAGACGATTTCTTGGTCAAAAATCCGTAGGTGTTAGCCTTCGGAATTATTGAAAATGGTCGTTCATGGCTATTTTCGACAAAAATGGGGGTTGTGTGGCCATTGATCATCGATCAGAGGCTCGTACACCTCACCCCACATATGTTTTCTTGCCATAGATCACATTCTTGGATTTCTGGTGGAGATCTTCTCTTGGTCAAAAATCCGTAGGTGTTAGCCTTCGGTATTATTGTAAATGGTCGTTCATGGCTATTTTCGACAAAAATGGGGGTTGTGTGGCCATTGATCATCGACCAGAGGCTCATACACCTCACCCCACATATGTTTCCTTGCCATAGATCACATTCTTGGATTTCTGGTGGAGACCATTTCTTGGTCAAAAATCCGTACGTGTTAGCCTTCGGTATTATGGAAAATGGTCATTAATGGCTATTTTCGACAAAAATGGGGGTTGTGTGGCTATTTATCTTCAACCAGAGGCTCATACACCTCACTACACATATGTTTTCTTGCCATAGATCACATTCTTGGATCTATGGTGGAGACCAGTTCTTGGTCAAAAATCCATAGGTGTTAGCCTTCAGTGTCATTGAAAATAGTCGTTCATGGCAATTTTCGACAAAAATGGGGGTTGTGTGGCCATTGATCATCGATCAGAGGCTCTTACACCTCACCCCACATATGTTTTCTTGCCATAGATCACATTCTTGGATTTCTGGTGGAGATCTTCTCTTGGTCAAAAATCCGTAGGTGTTAGCCTTCGGTATTATTGTAAATGGTCATTCATGGCTATTTTCGACACAAATGGGGGTTGTGTGGCCATTGATCTTCGACCAGAGGCTCATACACCTAACTACACATATGTTTCCTTGCCATAGATCACATTCTTGGATTTATGGTGGAGACCATTACTTGGTCAAAAATCCATAGGTGTTAGCCTTCAGTGTCATTGAAAATGGTCGTTCATGGCTATTTTCGACAAAAATGGGGGTTGTGTGGCCATTGATCATCAACCAGAGGCTCGTACACTTCACCCCACATATGTTTTGTTGCCATAGATCACAATCTTGGATTTCTCGTGGAGACCATTTGTTGGTCAAAAATTCGTAGGTGTTAGCCTTCAGTGTCATTGAAAATGGTCATTCATGGCAATTTTCGACAAAAATGGGGGTTGTGTCGCCATTCATCATCGACCAGAGGCTCGTACACCTCACCCCACATAAGTTTCCTTGCCACAGATCACATTCTTGGATTTCTGGTGGAGACCATTTCTTGGTCAAAAATCCGTAGGTGTTAGCTTTCGGTATTATTGAAAATGGTCGTTCATGGCTATTTTCGACAAAAATGGGGGTTGTGTGGCAATTGATCATCGACCAAAGGCTCATACACCTCACCCCACAATGTTTCCTTGCCATAGACCACATTCTTGGATTTCTGGTGGAGTCCATTTCTTGTTCAAAAATCCATAGGTGTTAGCCTTCAGTGTCATTGAAAATGGTCGTTCATGGCTATTTTCCACAAAAATGGGGGTTGTGTGGCCATTGATCATCGACCAGAGGGTCGTACACTTCACCCCACATATGTTTTCTTGCTATAGATCACATTCTTGGATTTCTGGTGGAGACCATTTCTTGGTCAAAAATCTGTTGGTGTTAGCCTTCGGTATTATTGAAAATGGTCGTTCATAGCTATTTTCGACAAAAATGGGGGTTGTGTGGCCATTGATCATCGACCAGAGGCTCGTACACCTCACCCCAATATGTTTCCTTGCCATAGATCATATTCTTGGATTTCTGGTGGAGACGATTTCTTGGTCAAAAATCCGTAGGTGTTAGCCTTCGGAATTATTGAAAATGGTCGTTCATGGCTATTTTCGACAAAAATGGGGGTTGTGTGGCCATTGATCATCGATCAGAGGCTCGTACACCTCACCCCACATATGTTTTCTTGCCATAGATCACATTCTTGGATTTCTGGTGGAGATCTTCTCTTGGTCAAAAATCCGTAGGTGTTAGCCTTCGGTATTATTGTAAATGGTCGTTCATGGCTATTTTCGACAAAAATGGGGGTTGTGTGGCCATTGATCATCGACCAGAGGCTCATACACCTCACCCCACATATGTTTCCTTGCCATAGATCACATTCTTGGATTTCTGGTGGAGACCATTTCTTGGTCAAAAATCCGTACGTGTTAGCCTTCGGTATTATGGAAAATGGTCATTAATGGCTATTTTCGACAAAAATGGGGGTTGTGTGGCCATTTATCTTCAACCAGAGGCTCATACACCTCACTACACATATGTTTTCTTGCCATAGATCACATTCTTGGATCTATGGTGGAGACCAGTTCTTGGTCAAAAATCCATAGGTGTTAGCCTTCAGTGTCATTGAAAATAGTCGTTCATGGCAATTTTCGACAAAAATGGGGGTTGTGTGGCCATTGATCATCGATCAGAGGCTCTTACACCTCACCCCACATATGTTTTCTTGCCATAGATCACATTCTTGGATTTCTGGTGGAGATCTTCTCTTGGTCAAAAATCCGTAGGTGTTAGCCTTCGGTATTATTGTAAATGGTCATTCATGGCTATTTTCGACACAAATGGGGGTTGTGTGGCCATTGATCTTCGACCAGAGGCTCATACACTTAACTACACATATGTTTCCTTGCCATAGATCACATTCTTGGATTTATGGTGGAGACCATTACTTGGTCAAAAATCCATAGGTGTTAGCCTTCAGTGTCATTGAAAATGGTCGTTCATGGCTATTTTCGACAAAAATGGGGGTTGTGTGGCCATTGATCATCAACCAGAGGCTCGTACACTTCACCCCACATATGTTTTGTTGCCATAGATCACAATCTTGGATTTCTCGTGGAGACCATTTGTTGGTCAAAAATTCGTAGGTGTTAGCCTTCAGTGTCATTGAAAATGGTCATTCATGGCAATTTTCGACAAAAATGTGGGTTGTGTCGCCATTGATCATCGACCAGAGGCTCGTACACCTCACCCCACATAAGTTTCCTTGCCACAGATCACATTCTTGGATTTCTGGTGGAGACCATTTCTTGGTCAAAAATCCGTAGGTGTTAGCTTTCGGTATTATTGAAAATGGTCGTTCATGGCTATTTTCGACAAAAATGGGGGTTGTGTGGCAATTGATCATCGACCAAAGGCTCATACACCTCACCCCACAATGTTTCCTTGCCATAGACCACATTCTTGGATTTCTGGTGGAGTCCATTTCTTGTTCTAAAATCCATAGGTGTTAGCCTTCAGTGTCATTGAAAATGGTCGATCATGGCTATTTTCCACAAAAATGGGGGTTGTGTGGCCATTGATCATCGACCAGAGGGTCGTACACTTCACCCCACATATGTTTTCTTGCTATAGATCACATTCTTGGATTTCTGGTGGAGACCATTTCTTGGTCAAAAATCTGTTGGTGTTAGCCTTCGGTATTATTGAAAATGGTCGTTCATGGCTATTTTCGACTAAAATGGGGGTTGTGTGGCCATTTATCATCGACCAGAGGCTCGTACATCTCACCCCACATATGTTTACTTGCCATAGATCACATTCTTGGATTTCTGGTGGAGACCATTTTTTGGTTAAAAATCCGTACGTGTTAGCCTTCGGTATTATTGAAAATGGTCATTTATGGCTATTTTCGACAAAAATGGGGGTTGTGTGGCCATTGATTATCGACCAGAGGCTCGTACACCTCACCCCACATGTTTCCTTGCCATAGATCACATTCTTGGATTTCTGGTGGTGACCATTTCTTGGTCAAAAATCCGTAGGTGTTAGCCTTCGGTATTATTGAAAATGGTCGTTCATAGCTATTTTCGACAAAAATGGGGGTTGTGTGGCCATTGATCATCGACCAGAGGCCCGTACACCTCACCCCAATATGTTTCCTTGCCATAGATCATATTCTTGGATTTCTGGTGGAGACGATTTCTTGGTCAAAAATCCGTAGGTGTTAGCCTTCGGAATTATTGAAAATGGTCGTTCATGGCTATTTTCGATAAAAATGGGGGTTGTGTGGCCATTGATCATCGATCAGAGGCTCGTACACCTCACCCCACATATGTTTTCTTGCCATAGATCACATTCTTGGATTTCTGGTGGAGATCTTCTCTTGGTCAAAAATCCGTAGGTGTTAGCCTTCAGTATTATTGTAAATGGTCGTTCATGGCTATTTTCGACAAAAATGGGGGTTGTGTGGCCATTGATCATCGACCAGAGGCTCATACACCTCACCCCACATATGTTTCCTTGCCATAGATCACATTCTTGGATTTCTGGTGGAGACCATTTCTTGGTCAAAAATCCGTACGTGTTAGCCTTCGGTATTATGGAAAATGGTCATTCATGGCTATTTTCGACAAAAATGGGGGTTGTGTGGCCATTTATCTTCAACCAGAGGCTCATACACCTCACTACACATATGTTTTCTTGCCATAGATCACATTCTTGGATCTATGGTGGAGACCAGTTCTTGGTCAAAAATCCATAGGTGTTAGCCTTCAGTGTCATTGAAAATAGTCGTTCATGGCAATTTTCGACAAAAATGGGGGTTGTGTGGCCATTGACCATCGATCAGAGGCTCGTACACCTCACCCCACATATGTTTTCTTGCCATAGATCACATTCTTGGATTTCTGGTGGAGATCTTCTCTTGGTCAAAAATCCGTAGGTGTTAGCCTTCGGTATTATTGTAAATGGTCATTCATGGCTATTTTCGACACAAATGGGGGTTGTGTGGCCATTGATCTTCGACCAGAGGCTCATACACCTCACTACACATATGTTTCCTTGCCATAGATCAGATTCTTGGATTTATGGTGGAGACCATTTCTTGGTCAAAAATCCATAGGTGTTAGCCTTCAGTGTCATTGAAAATGGTCGTTCATGGCTATTTTCGACAAAAATGGGGGTTGTGTGGCCATTGATCATCAACCAGAGGCTCGTACACTTCACCCCACATATGTTTTCTTGCCATAGATCACAATCTTGGATTTCTCGTGGAGACCATTTGTTGGTCAAAAATTCGTAGGTGTTAGCCTTCAGTGTCATTGAAAATGGTCATTCATGGCAATTTTCGACAAAAATGGGGGTTGTGTCGCCATTGATCATCGACCAGAGGCTCGTACACCTCACCCCACATAAGTTTCCTTGCCACAGATCACATTCTTGGATTTCTGGTGGAGACCATTTCTTGGTCAAAAATCCGTAGGTGTTAGCCTTCGGTATTATTGAAAATGGTCGTTCATGGCTATTTTCGACAAAAATGGGGGTTGTGTGGCAATTGATCATCGACCAAAGGCTCATACACCTCACCCCACATATGTTTCCTTGCCATAGACCACATTCTTGGATTTCTGGTGGAGACCATTTCTTGGTCAAAAATCCATAGGTGTTAGCCTTCAGTGTCATTGAAAATGGTCGGTCATGGCTATTTTCGACAAAAATGGGGGTTGCGTGGCCATTGATCATCGACCAGAGGGTCATACACTTCACCCCACATATGTTTTCTTGCTATAGATCACATTCTTGGATTTCTGGTGGAGACCATTTCTTGGTCAAAAATCTGTTGGTGTTAGCCTTCGGTATTATTGAAAATGGTCGTTCATGGCTATTTTCAACTAAAATGGGGGTTGTGTGGCCATTTATCATCGACCAGAGGCTCGTACATCTCATCCCACATATGTTTACTTGCCATAGATCACATTCTTGGATTTCTGGTGGAGACCATTTTTTGGTTAAAAATCCGTACGTGTTAGCCTTCGGTATTATTGAAAATGGTCATTTATGGCTATTTTCGACAAAAATGGGGGTTGTGTGGCCATTGATTATCGACCAGAGGCTCGTACACCTCACCCCACATATGTTTCCTTGCCATAGATCATATTCTTGGATTTCTGGTGGTGACCATTTCTTGGTCAAAAATCCGTAGGTGTTAGCCTTCGGTATTATTGAAAATGGTCGTTCATAGCTATTTTCGACAAAAATGGGGGTTGTGTGGCCATTGATCATTGACCAGAGGCTCGTACACCTCACCCCACATAGGTTAACACCTACGGATTTTTGACCAAGAAATAGTCTCCACCAGAAATCCAAGAAAGTGATCTACGACAAGGAAACCTATGTGGGGTGAGGTGTATGAGCCTCTGGTCCAATATCAATGGCCACACAACCCCCATTTTTGTCGAAAATAGCCATGAACGACCATTTTCAATAGTTCCGAAGGCTAACACATTCGGATTTTTGACCAAGAAATGGTCTCCACCAGAAATCAAAGAATGTGATCTATGGCAAGGAAACATATGTGGGGTGAGGTGTACGAGCCTTTGGTCGATGATCAATGGCCACACAACCCCCATTTTTGGCGAAAATAGCCATGAATGACCATTTTCAATAATACCGAAGGCTAACACGTACGAATTTTTGACCAAGAAATGGTCTCCACCAGATATCCAAGAATGTTTTCTATGGCAAGGAAACATATGTGGGTTGAGGTGTATGAGCCTCTGGTCGATGATAAATCGCCACACAACCCCCATTTCAGTCGAAAATAGCCATGAACGACCATTTTCAATAATATCGAAGGCTAACACCAACAGATTTTTGACCAAGAAATGGTCTCCACCAGAAATCCAGGAATGTGATTTATGGCAAGAAAACATATGTGGGGTGAAGTGTACGAGCCTCTGGTCGATGATCAATGGTCACACAACCCCCATTTTTGTCGAAAATAGCCATGAACGACCATTTTCAATGACACTGAAGGCTAACACCTATGGATTTTTGACCAAGAAATGGTCTCCACCATAAATCCAAGAATTTGATATATGGCAAGGAAACATATGTGTAGTGAGGTGTATGAGCCTCTGGTCGAAGATCAATGGCCACACAACCCCCATTTTTGTCGAAAAAAGCCATGAATGACCATTTTCAAAAATACCGAAGGCTAACACATTCGGATTTTTGCGCAAGAAATGGTCTCCACCAGAAATCCAAGAATGTGATCTATGGCAAGGAAACATATGTGGGGTGAGGTGTACGAGCCTCTGGTCGATGATCAATGGCCACACAACCCCCATTTTGTCGAAAATAGCCATGAACGACCATTTTCAATAATACCGAAGGCTAACACGTACGAATTTTTGACCAAGAAATGGTCTCCACCAGAAATCCAAGAATGTGATCTATAGCAAGGAAACATATGTGGGGTGAGGTGTACGAGCCTCTGGTTGATGATAAATGGCCAAACAACCCCCATTTTTGATGAAAATAGCCATGAACGACCATTTTCAATAATACCAGAGGCTAACACCTACAGATTTTTTACCAAGAAATGGTCACCACCAGAAATCCAAGAATGTGATCTATGGCAAGGAAACATATGTGGGGTGAGGTGTATGAGCCTCTGGTCGATGATAAATGGCCAGACAACCCCCATTTTTGTCGAAAATAGCCATGAACGACCATTTTCAATAATACTGAAGGCTAACACCAACGGATTTTTGACCAAGAAATGGTCCCCACCAGAAATCCAAGAATGTGATCTATGGCAACAAAACATATGTGGGGTGAAGTGTATGAGCCTCTGGTCGATGATCAATGGCCACACAAACCCCATTTTTGTCGAAAATAGCCATGAACGACCATTTTCAATGACACTGAACGCTAACACCTACGGATTTTTGACCAAGAAATGGTCTCCACCATAAATCCAAGAATGTGATCTATGGAAAGGAAACATGTGTAGTGAGGTGTATGAGCCTTTGGTCGAATATCAATGGCCACACAACCCCCATTTTTGTCGAAAATAGCCATGAACGACCATTTTCAATAGTACCGAAGGCTAAAACATTCAGATTTTTTACCAAGAAATGGTCTCCACCAGAAATCAAAGAATGTGATCTATGGCAAGGAAACATATGTGGGGTGAGGTTTACGAGCCTCTGGTCGATGATCAATGGCCACACAACCCCCATTTTTGTCGAAAATAGCCATGAATCACCATTTTCAATAATACTAAAGGCTAACACGTACAGATTTTTGACCAATAAATGGTCTCCACAAGAAATCCAAGAATGTGATCTATGGCAAGGAAACATATGTGGGGTGAGGTGTACGAGCCTCTGGTCGATGATAAATGGCCACACAACCCCCATTTTAGTCGAAAATAGCCATGAACGACCATTTTCAATAATACCGAAGGCTAACACCAACGGAATTTTGACTAAGAAATGGTCTCCACCAGAAAACCAATAATGTGATCTATGGCAAGAAAACCTATGTGGGGTGAAGTGTACGAGCCTCTGGTCGATGATCAATGGCCACACAACCCCCATTTTTGTCGGAAATAGCCATGAACGACCATTTTCAATGACACTGAAGGCTAACACCTACGGATTTTTGACCAAGAAATGGTCTCCACCATAAATCCAAGAATGTGATCTATGGCAAGGAAACATATGTGTAGTGAGGTGTATGAGCCTCTGGTCAAAGATCAATGGCCACACAACCCCCATTTTTGTCGAAAATAGCCATGAATGACAATTTTCAATGATACCGAAGGCTAACACATTCGGATTTTTGCCCAAGAAATGGTCTCCACTAGAAATCCAAGAATGTGATCTATGGCAAGGAAACATATGTGGGGTGAGGTGTACGAGCCTCTGGTCGATGATCAATGGCCACACAACCCCCATTTTGTCGAAAATAGCCATGAACGATCATTTTCAATAATACTGAAGGCTAACACGTACGAATTTTTGACCAAGAAATGGTCTCCACCAGAAATCCAAGAATGTGATCTATAGCAAGGAAACATATGTGGGGTGAGGTGTACGAGCCTCTGGTCGATGATAAATGGCCACACAACCCCCATTTTTGATGAAAATAGCCATGAACGACCATTTTCAATAATACCGAAGGCTAACACCTACGGATTTTTTACCAAGAAATGGTCTCCACCAGAAATCCAAGAATGTGATCTATGGAAAGGAAACATATGTGGAGTGAGGTGTATGAGCCTCTGGTCGGAATTATTGAAAATGGTCGCTCATGGCTATTTTCGACAAAAATGGGGGTTGTGTGACCATTGATCATTGACCAGAGGCTAATACACCTCACCCCACATATGTTTTCTTGCCATATATCACATTCTTGGATTTCTAGTGGAGACCGTTTCTTGGTCAAAAATCCGTAGGTGTTAGCCTTCGGTATTATTGAAAATGGTCGTTCATGGCTATTTTCGACAAAAATGGGGGTTGTGTGGCCGTTGATCATCGACCAGAGGCTCGTACACCTCACGCCACATATGTTTCATTGCCATAGATCACATTCTTTGATTTCTGGTGGAGACCATTTCTTGGGCAAAAATCTGAATGTGTTAGCCTTCGGTATTATTGAAAATGGTCATTCATGGCGATTTTCTACAAAAATGGGTGTTGTGTGGCCATTGATCTTCGACCAGAGGCTCATACACCTCACTACACATATGTTTCCTTGCCATAAATCACATTCTTGGATTTATGGTGGAGACCATTTCTTCGTCAAAATTCCGTAGGTGTTAGCCTTCAGTGTCATTGAAAATGGTCGTTCATGGCTATTTTCCACAAAAATGGGGGTTGTGTGGCCATTGATCATCGACCAGAGGCTCGTACACCTCACCCCACATATGTTTCCTTGCCATATATAACATTCTCGGATTTCTGGTGGAGACCATTTCTTGGTCAAAAATCCATATGTGTTAGCCTTCTGTATTATTGAAAATGGTCGTTGATCGCTATTTTCGACAAAAAATGGGTGTTGTGTGGCTATTGATCAACGACCAGAGGCCCATACACGTCACCCCACATATGTTTCCTTGCCATAGATCACATTCTTGGACTTATGGTGGAGACCATTTCTTGGTCAAAAATCCATAGGTGTTACCCTTCTGTGTCATTGAAAATGGTCGTTCATGGCTATTTTCGACAAAAATGGGGGTTATGTGGCCATTGATCATCGACCAAAGGCTCGTACACCTCACCCCACATATGTTTCCTTTCCATAGATCACATTTTGGATTTCTGGTGGAGACCATTTCTTGGTCAAAAATCCGTAGGTGTTAGCCTTCGGGATTATTGAAAATGGTCGTTCATGGCTATTTTTGACAAAAATGGGGGTTCTTTGGCCATTGATCATCGACCAGAGGCTCATACACCTCACCCCCACATATGTTTCCTTTCCATAGATCACATTCTTGGATTTCTGGTGGAGACCATTTCTTGGTCAAAAATCCGTAGGTGTTAGCCTTCGGTATTATTGAAAATGGTCGTTCATGGCTATTTTCATCAAAAATGGGGGTTGTGTGGCCATTTATCATCGACCAGAGGCTTGTACACCTCACCCCACATATGTTTCCTTACTATAGATCACATTCTTGGATTTCTGGTGGAGACCATTTCTTGGTCAAAAATTCGTACGTGTTAGCCTTCAGTATTATTGAAAATGATCGTTCATGGCTATTTTCGACAAAATGGGGGTTGTGTGGCCATTGATCATCGACCAGAGGCTCGTACACCTCACCCCACATATGTTTCCTTGCAATAGATCACATTCTTGGATTTCTAGTGGAGACCATTTCTTGGGCAAAAATCCGAATGTGTTAGCCTTCGGTATTATTGAAAATTGTCATTCATGGCTATTTTCGACAAAAATGGGGGTTGTGTGGCCATTGATCTTTGTCCAGAGGCTCATACACCTCACTACACATATGTTTCCTTGCCATAGATCACATTCTTGATTTATTGTGGAGACCATTTCTTAGTCAAAAATCCGTAGGTGTTAGCCTTCAGTGTCATTGAAAATGGTCGTTCATGGCTATTTCCGACAAAAATGCGGGTTGTGTGGCCATAAATCATCGACCAGAGGCTCGTACACTTCTCCCCACATAGTTTTTCTTGCCATAGATCACATTCTTGTATTTCTGGTGGAGACCATTTCTTAGTCAAAAATCCGTTGGTGTTAGCCTTCGGTATTATTGAAAATGGTCGTTCATGGCTATTTTCGACTAAAATGGGGGTTGTGTGGCCATTTATCATCGACCTAAGGCTCGTACACCTCACCCCACATATGTTTCCTTGCCATAGATCACATTCTGGGATTTCTTGTGCAGACCATTTATTGGTCAAAAATCCGTAGGTGTTAGCCTTCGGTATTATTGAAAATGGTCGTTCATGGCTATTTTTGACAAAAATGGGTGTTCTTTGGCCATTGATCATCGACCAGAGGCTCATACACCTCACCCCACATATGTTTCCTTTTCATAGATCACATTCTTGGATTTCTGGTGGAGACCATTTCTTGGTCAAAAATCCATAGGTGTTAGCCTTCGGTATTATTGAAAATGGTCGTTCATGGCTATTTTCATCAAAAATGGGGGTTGTGTGGCCATTTATCATCGACCAGAGGCTCGTACACCTAACCCCACATATGTTTCCTTGCTATAGATCACATTCTTGGATTTCTGGTGGAGACCATTTCTTGGTCAAAAATTCGTACGTGTTAGCCTTCAGTATTATTGAAAATGATCGTTCATGGCTATTTTCGACAAAATGGGGGTTGTGTGGCCATTGATCATCGACCAGAGGCTCGTACACCTCACCTCACATATGTTTCCTTGCAATAGATAACATTCTTGGATTTCTAGTGGAGACCATTTCTTGGGCAAAAATCCGAATGTGTTAGCCTTCGGTATTATTGAAAATTGTCATTTATGGCTATTTTTGACAAAAATGGGGGTTGTGTGGCCATTGATCTTTGTCCAGAGGCTCATACACCTCACTACACATATGTTTCCTTGCCATATATCACATTCTTGATTTATTGTGGAGACCATTTCTTGGTCAAAAATCCGTAGGTGTTAGCCTTCAGTGTCATTGAAAATGGTCGTTCATGGCTATTTCCGACAAAAATGCGGGTTGTGTGGCCATAAATCATCGACCAGAGGCTCGTACACTTCTCCCCACATAGGTTTTCTTGCCATAGATCACATTCTTGTATTTCTGGTGGAGACCATTTCTTAGTCAAAAATCCGTTGGTGTTAGCCTTCGGTATTATTGAAAATGGTCGTTCATGGCTATTTTCGACTAAAATGGGGGTTGTGTGGCCATTTATCATCGACCTGAGGCTCGTACACCTCACCCCACATATGTTTCCTTGCCATAGACCACATTCTGGGATTTCTTGTGGAGACCATTTATTGGTCAAAAATCCGTAGGTGTTAGCCTTCGGTATTATTGAAAATGGTCGTTCATGGCTATTTTTGAGAAAAATGGGGGTTCTTTGGCCATTGATTATCGACCAGAGGCTCATACACCTCACCCCACATATGTTTCCTTTCCATAGATCACATTCTTGGATTTCTGGTGGAGACCATTTCTTGGTCAAAAATCCGTAGGTGTTAGCCTTCGGTATTATTGAAAATGGTCGTTCATGGCTATTTTCATCAAAAATGGGGGTTGTGTGGCCATTTATCATCGACCAGAGGCTCGTACACCTAACCCCACATATGTTTCCTTGCTATAGATCACATTCTTGGATTTCTGGTGGAGACCATTTCTTGGTCAAAAATTCGTACGTGTTAGCCTTCAGTATTATTGAAAATGATCGTTCATGGCTATTTTCGACAAAATGGGGGTTGTGTGGCCATTGATCATCGACCAGAGGCTCGTACACCTCACCCCACATATGTTTCCTTGCAATAGATCACATTCTTGGATTTCTAGTGGAGACCATTTCTTGGGCAAAAATCCGAATGTGTTAGCCTTCGGTATTATTGAAAATTGTCATTCATGGCTATTTTCGACAAAAATGGGGGTTGTGTGGCCATTGATCTTTGTCCAGAGGCTCATACACCTCACTACACATATGTTTCCTTGCCATAGATCACATTCTTGATTTATTGTGGAGACCATTTCTTGGTCAAAAATCCGTAGGTGTTAGCCTTCAGTGTCATTGAAAATGGTCGTTCATGGCTATTTCCGACAAAAATGCGGGTTGTGTGGCCATAAATCATCGACCAGAGGCTCGTACACTTCTCCCCACATAGGTTTTCTTGCCATAGATCACATTCTTGTATTTCTGGTGGAGACCATTTCTTAGTCAAAAATCTGTTGGTGTTAGCCTTCGGTATTATTGAAAATGGTCGTTCATGGCTATTTTCGACTAAAATGGGGGTTGTGTGGCCATTTATCATCGACCTGAGGCTCGTACACCTCACCCCACATATGTTTCCTTGCCATAGACCACATTCTGAGATTTCTTGTGGAGACCATTTATTGGTCAAAAATCCGTAGGTGTTAGCCTTCGGTATTATTGAAAATGGTCGTTCATGGCTATTTTTGACAAAAATGGGGGTTCTTTGGCCATTGATTATCGACCAGAGGCTCATACACCTCACCCCACATATGTTTCCTTTCCATAGATCACATTCTTGGATTTCTGGTGGAGACCATTTCTTGGTCAAAAATCCGTAGGTGTTAGCCTTCGGTATTATTGAAAATGGTCGTTCATGGCTATTTTCATCAAAAATGGGGGTTGTGTGGCCATTTATCATCGACCAGAGGCTCGTACACCTCACCCCACATATGTTTCCTTGCTATAAATCACATTCTTGGATTTCTGGTGGAGACCATTTCTTCGTCAAAAATTCGTACGTGTTAGCCTTCAGTATTATTGAAAATGATCGTTCATGGCTATTTTCGACAAAATGGGGGTTGTGTGGCCATTGATCATCGACCAGAGGCTCGTACACCTCACCCCACATATGTTTCCTTGCAATAGATCACATTCTTGGATTTCTAGTGGAGACCATTTCTTGGGCAAAAATCCGAATGTGTTAGCCTTCGGTATTATTGAAAATTGTCATTCATGGCTATTTTCGACAAAAATGGGGGTTGTTTGGCCATTGATCTTTGTCCAGAGGCTCATACACCTCACTACACATATGTTTCCTTGCCATAGATCACATTCTTGATTTATTGTGGAGACCATTTCTTGGTCAAAAATCCGTAGGTGTTAGCCTTCAGTGTCATTGAAAATGGTCGTTCATGGCTATTTCCGACAAAAATGCGGGTTGTGTGGCCATAAATCATCGACCAGAGGCTCGTACACTTCTCCCCACATAGGTTTTCTTGCCATAGATCACATTCTTGTATTTCTGGTGGAGACCATTTCTTAGTCAAAAATCCGTTGGTGTCAGCCTTCGGTATTATTGAAAATGGTCGTTCATGGCTATTTTCGACTAAAATGGGGGTTGTGTGGCCATTTATCATCGACCTGAGGCTCGTACACCTCACCCCACATATGTTTCCTTGCCATAGATCACATTCTTGGATTTCTTGTGGAGACCATTTATTGGTCAAAAATCTGTACGTGTTAGTCGTCAGTATTATTGAAAATGGTCATTCATGGCTATTTTCGACAAAAATGGGGGTTGTGTGGCCATTGATCATCGACCAGAGGCTCGTAAACCTCACCCCATATATGTTTCCTTGCCATAGATCGCATTCTTTGATTTCTGGTGGAGACAATTTCTTGGTCAAAAATCTGAATGTTTTATCCTTCGGTACTATTGAAAATGGTCGTTCATGGCTATTTTCGACAAAAATGAGGGTTGTGTGGCCATTGATATTCGACCAAAGGCTCATACACCTCACTACACATGTTTCCTTTCCATAGATCACATTCTTGGATTTATGGTGGAGACCATTTCTTGGTCAAAAATCCGTATGTGTTAGCGTTCAGTGTCATTGAAAATGGTCATTCATGGCTATTTTCGACAAAAAATGGGGTTTGTGTGGCAATTGATCATCGACCAGAGCCTTGTACACTTCACCCCACATATGTTTTCTTGCCATAGATCACATTCTTGGATTTCTGGTGGGGACCATTTCTTGGTCAAAAATCCGTTGGTGTTAGCCTTCGGTATTATTGAAAATGGTCGTTCATGGCTATTTTCGACAAAAATAGGGGTTGTGTGGCCATTTATCATCGACCAGAGGCTCATACACCTCAACCCACATATGTTTCCTTGCCATAGATCACATTCTTGGATTTCTAGTGGAGACCATTTCTTGGTAAAAAATCCGTAGGTGTTAGCCTCTGGTATTATTAAAAATGGTCGTTCATGGCTATTTTCATCAAAAATGGGGGTTGTGTGGCCATTAATCATTGACCAGAGGCTCGTATACCTCACCCCACATATGTTTCCTTGCCATAGATCAGATTCTTGGATTTCTGGTGGAGACCATTTCTTGGTTTAAAATTCGTACGTGTTAGCCTTCGGTATTATTGAAAATGGTCGTTCATGGCTATTTTCGACAAAATGGGGGTTGTGTGGCCATTGATAATCGACCAGAGGCTCGTACACCTCACCCCACATATGTTTCCTTGCCATAGATCACATTCTTGGATTTCTGGTGGAGACTATTTCTTGGGCAAAAATTCGAATGTGTTAACCTTCGGTATTTTTGAAAATGGTCATTCATGGCTATTTTCGACAAAAATGGGGGTTGTGTGGCCATTGATCTTCGACCAGAGGCTCATACACCTCACTACACATATGTTTCCTTGCCATAGATCAAATTCTTGGATTTATAGTGGAGACCATTTCTTGGTCAAAAATCCATAGGTGTTAGCCTTCAGTGTCATTGAAAATGGTCGTTCATGGCTATTTTCGACAAAAATGGGGGTTGTGTGGCCATTGATCATCGACTAGAGGCTCGTACACTTCACCCCACATATGTTTTCTTGCCATAGATCATATTCTTGGATTTCTGGTGGGGACCATTTCTTGGTCAAAAATCTGTTGGTGTTAGCCTTCGGTATTATTGAAAATGGTCGTTCATGGCTATTTTCGACTGAAATGGGGGTTGTGTGGCCATTTATCATCGACCAGAGGCTCATACACCTCACCCCACATATGTTTCCTTGCCATAGATCACATTCTTGGATATCTGGTGGAGACCATTTCTTGGTCAAAAATCCGTACGTGTTAGCCTTCGGTATTATTGAAAATGGTCATTCATGGCTATTTTCGACAAAAATGGGGGTTGTGTGGCCATTGATCATCGACCAATGGCTCGTACACCTCACCCCACATATGTTTCCTTGCCATAGATCACATTCTTTGATTTCTGGTGGAGACGATTCCTTGGTCAAAAATCCGAATGTGTTAGCCTTCGGAACTATTGAAAATGGTCGTTCATGGCTATTTTCGACAAAAATGGGGGTTGTTTGGCCATTGATATTGGACCAGAGGCTCATACACCTCACTACACATATGTTTCGTTGCCATAGATCACATTCTTGGATTTATGGTGGAGACCATTTCTTGGTCAAAAATCTGTAGGTGTTAGCCTTCAGTGTCATTGAAAATGGTCGTTCATGGCTATTTTCGACAAAAATTAGGGTTGTGTGGCCATTTATCATCGAATAGAGGCTCATAAACCTCACCCCACATATGTTTCCTTGCCATAGATCACATTCTTGGATTTCTGGTGGAGACCATTTCTTGGTCAAAAACTCGTACGTGTTAGCCTTCGGTATTATTGAAAATGGTCGTTCATGGCTATTTTTGGCAAAATGGGGGTTGTGTGGCCATTGATTATCGACCAGAGGCTCGTACACCTCACCCCACATATGTTTCCTTGCCATAGATCACATTCTTGGATTTCTGGTGGAGACCATTTCTTGGGCAAAAATCCGAATGTGTTAGCCTTTGGTATTTTTGAAAATGGTCATTCATGGCTATTTTCGACAAAAATGGGGGTTGTGTGGCCATTGATCTTCGACCGGAGGCTCATACACCTCACTACACATATGTTTCCTTGCCATAGATCACATTCTTGGATTTATGGTTGTTGGGGGCCTTCGGCTTCCGAAGGTCCTCAAAAACATGATTTAACAATGTTTCTGGAGTAAATTACATTAACAGGTAGCTTCGGACTCGGATCAGAGCCACGGTACGAAGAAGCACAAAGGTTGGCGCAGAGCCGAAGCTGTGTGTAGAAGAGCTTCGGAATAGCGGCGGAAAAGGAAACCGACTTAAAGATGAAAAACCAGATTAGACCTCGAAGAGTTATCATAGAGTTACTGATAAATATAAAGGGCATTATTGTAATTTTCCATGGGCTGCGACCCGTGCCTATAAATAGTTGAACAGTATCCCTATACTGTTTACGCTGATTCAGCATTGGCTTTTGCGTCACACTTGTGCTTTTACCTTTTATGAGATGAAGGTACACTTATAATTTAATATCATCTTTACCTTTCCATCATAATACAATGGAAATGATTCAACAATAATATACAACTGTTTATGTTATCTTTATGTTTTATATAACTCCTTCTTCATTATTATATTTTATACTGATGAAGGTATGTCCTTCAAAACCTTCGTCCGAAAATCATTATATCCTTAGGGAAATAATGCTTCGAAGGACGAAGGATATTAACATTTAACATTTTGTGTTGCCTTGTTCTTGATTCATAGCATTTGAGAACAAGCCTCCAACATTGGCGCCCACCTCCGGTGAACTCACTTCCATGTTTTTAGTCTTGAACACTTTTTGGCAAGCATCACCTTCGTTATGCCGCCGAAAAAAGCTTCAGCAACAGGGGTTGGTACTTTACAGCCGCTGGATCCCAATCAGGATGTCCTTTCTCTTAGAGAGGCCCGAAGCCAGAAGAGGAAGGCTGTTAGTCCAACACCTCCGGAGGATGACCTGGATCAGGAGATCCAAAACCTGGAGATCCTTCAGCAACAGGTGCAACGCAAGAAGGAGAAGATGGCTCGTCTAGCTGATCTTCAGAGACAGATAGACGAAGCTTCTGAAGAGGTTCGTCATCTTGTTCAAGATGATCAAAGCCGAAGGCCTCCACGCAGAGAGCTTCATCAGGAGGGCTTCCACAATGAGGATGACTGGTATGAAGATTTCCATCATGGAAACTTTGCTTTTGATGATGCTTCTCCTCTCTCAACAGAATTGCAGGCTACACCATGGCCTCAGTCCTACAAGCCACCCCAGCTCCCCATGTATGACGGTCATACAGACCCCAAGCAATTCCTGATGAGCTATGAAGCGACCATATCTTCGTATGGTGGCAATACGACAGTCATGGCAAAATCTTTTGTCATGGCCGTCAGGAGCGTTGGTCAGACTTGGTACTCTTCTCTTCGGCCAGGGACAATCACTTCTTGGCAGAAATTGAAGGATATGCTGGTAACTAGCTTCCAAGGGTTTCAGACAAAGCCAGTCACCGCTCAGGCTCTCTTCTAGTGTACCCAGGACCATGAAGAGTACCTTCAGGCGTATGTCCGGAGGTTTCTGCGTCTGAGGGCACAAGCGCCAAGAGTGCCGAATGAAATTGTCATTGAGGCCATGATTAAGGGGCTTCGGCCGAGACCATCAGCGCAGTACTTTGCCAGGAAGCCACCACAAACGTTGGAGAAGCTGCTCCAGAAGATGGATGAATACATTCGAGCTGACAATGACTTTCGCCAAAGAAGGGAGGAAGCATTCAGGTTCTCTGAAATGACCAGGGGCTTCGAAGGAAGATTTCACCCGAGGCATGTTAGGTCAATCCATAACTCTGCTCAAACTGATGATAGAGGGAGCCAGTAGCAAAGGCCACAACACTCTTCACAAGCTTCGGCCCAACAGCAGAGTTCTTTTCGGCCGCCAGCGCCACGGGGCAGAGGCGCCAGGGGCTTCGGGGGAAGGTTTGGAGACAAGCCAAGAAAAATATATTTCCTATTCTGTGGTGAAGACAAGGGCCATACTACCAGGATGTGCCATGTTACCATCCAGAAGCAGAAGGAAATAGCGGAAGCAGCAGCGCAACAGAGTCACCTTACATTCCAGAATATGTAGGCAACCACCCTGCAGCTTCTGTTGCTTCGGCGAGCCAACCCCAAGCATCTTGGCAGCAACCTCCACCGCCACCACCGATCCAGCGAGGGCAACAGCCAGAAGGGAGCCAGCACAATCATCTTCAGAGGGATTTCAGAGAAGAGTCCGAAGCTCGCACAGTCAACAGCACTGTGTCAGAGTCGAAGCACATTTATTGACAAATATCCTACCTCAACAGCAGTTCTTTTGCATTTTCTACATACGTTGTTACCCTTTTCTTAATAAGGAACAATTATGAAGAGTTTAAATGTCTTTAATTGAATTTCAGTTCCTTGTAATACTTTCGTCTTTTACCATAATAAAAATATGTTTTTTCTATAGGCTTGAGTTGCCGAAGCATGCGAGCTTATACTGATTTGAAGGACCTTTGTATTATCAAAAATTTGACCTAACGGACACAGTACAAATTGTTCGAAGCAGTAAAAAGTCGTTCCTAACGGAGCGCAGTGTAAGTTTTCTAAACATACAGCGAAAAATAAACGCTGATTCCGCTGAAAGTAAAAGGCGAAGAAGCTCCTAAGGGAGGCTTACAGCGAAAAATAAACGTTGATTCCGCTGAAAGTAAAAGGCGAAGAAGCTCCTAAGGGAGGCTTACAGCGAAAAATAAACGCTGATTCCGCTGAAAGTAAAAGGCGAAGAAGCTCCTAAGGGAGGCTTACAGCGAAAAGTCAGCGCTGATATAAAAAGTGTGTGTGCTTTATTACAGGGATATGTATCTGCGGCACAAATATCATTTTGCATAACATAACATCATCACATCATCTTTGCATAACATAAGCATCATACAGCATAATGCACCTGGAACAAGAAAGGGATACAGTGTTGACCTTCGGAACATATTTTGGAAAAGAGAAAATCGTGCTAAGGCACAAGATAAATCGAGATGAAGTGTAGCTTCATCGGAAACGCAACACAAAACTTTTTTACAGCTTCGAAGAATATTTCACGAAGCTTGGACATTTTTCAGAGAAGTAAGCAAATTCTTATGGCATAGAAAGGATTTTCTTCACGAAGCATGAAAAGAAGGGAAGGTGTTTTTTCGCCGAAGGCTCAAAAAATGGTATGTATGCAGAGTTTCATGCATCGTAAAGAATTAAACTATAAATAGATTGTGTCGGCGTTTCGAGACCGGGGGGTCCCTGAGCCGACGAGTGAGTGTGCCGCGTGCCCCAGCCTAGATGGGTCGAGCGCGTGGGCGAGCGCGAAGGGGGGAGAAGCGAGGTGGCCGGAGACGGGCGTGAGAGAGGTGGAGATCCCGCGGCCTTCGTGTTCGTCCCGCGCCCAGGTCGGGTGCGCTTGCAGTAGGGGGTTACAAGCGTCCACGCGGGTGAGGGAAGCGAGTGGCCCCAAGAGAGCGCCTGTCTCGTCCTCGTCCCCGCGCGGCCAACCTTCTCTAAGAAGGCCCTGGTCCTTCCTTTTATAGTCGTAAGGAGAGGATCCAGGTGTACAATGGGGGTGTAGCAGAGTGCTACGTGTCTAGCGGAGGGAGAGCTAGCGCCCTAAGTACATGCCAATGTGGCAGCCGGAGAGATCTTGGCACCCTGCTGGCGTGATGTCGTGGTTGTCGGAGGAGCAACGGAGCCTGGCGGAGGGACAGCTGTCGGAGCGGTCGAGTCCTTGCTGACGTCGCCCTGCTTCCGTAAGAGAGCTGAGAGCCGCCGTCGTCACAGAGCTTGTGGGGCGCCATCATTGCCCGTCTGGTGGAGCTAGCCAGATGGGACGCCGGTCTTGTTCTCAGTGACCCGAGTCGGCTCGGGGTAGGATGATGATGGCGCTTCCTGTTGACGTGGCGGACCTGTGCCCTAGGTCGGGCGACGTGGGGACTCCTCCGAAACCGAGGTCGAGTCTGTCTTCCGTGGCCGAGGCCGAGCCCGAGCCCCCGGGTCGGGCGAGGCGGAGATCGTTCGGCAGAGGCCAGGGCGGAGTCCGAGCCCTGGGGTCGGGCGAAGCAGAGTTTCGTCGTCTTCTGGGGCTGAGCCCGAGTCCGAGCCCTGAGGTCGGGCGGAGCGGAGTTCGCCGTCTTCCGGGTCTTAGCCCGAGTCCGAGCCCTGGGTCGGGCGGAGCGGAGTTCGCCGTATTCCGGGTCTTAGCCCGAGTCCGAGCCCTGGGGTCGGGCGGAGCGGAGTTCGCCGTCTTCCGGGTCTTAGCCCGAGTCCGAGCCCTGGGTCGGGCGGAGCGGAGTTCGCCGTCTTCCGGGTCTTAGCCCGAGTCCGAGCCCTGGGTCGGGCGGAGCGGAGTTTCCTATGGCGCCTTTGGCAAGGCCTGACTGCCTGTCAGACTCACTCTGTCGAGTGGCACTGCAGTCGGAGTGGCGCAGGCGGCGCTGTCCTTCTGTCAGACCGGTCAGTGGAGCGGCGGAGTGACGACGGTCACTTCGGCTCTGCCGGGGGGCGCGTGTCAGGATAAAGGTGCCAGGCCACCTTTGCGTTAAATGCTCCTGCAACTCGGTCAGTCGGTGCGGCGATTTAGTCACGGTTGCTTCTTAGCGAAGCCAAGGCCTCGGGCGAGCCGGAGATGTGTCCGCCGTTAAAAGGGGGGCCTCGGGCGAGACGGAAGTCCCTCGAGGTCGGCTGCCCTTGGCCGAGGCTAGGCTCGGGCGAAGCGTGGTCGAGTCACTCGTATTGACTGATCCCTGACTTAATCGCACCCATCAGGCCTTTGCAGCTTTATGCTGATGGGGGTTACCAGCTGAGAATTAGGCGCCTTGAGGGTACCCCTAATTATGGTCCCCGACAGATTGTATATTACATTTAAAGTTACAATATATTACATATTTTTACGCCTCAGATGTTTCTACAATAGTATTCAATCCTCTTAAAGCACTATCTCTGCAGCTTCGTTCAAAAGTTGGTTGACAACCTTGTCCATAATGGCTTCGGCCATTTTTCTAATTTCATCGTCCCCCTTCGGGTGGGGGCCCGCAGATGCCTCAACAGCTTCTGAGGGAAGAAAAGATACGGCTATATTACTATTACAAACCGAGAACAGAGTCTGGTATTAAAAATTACAGCATGATAAAAACCACTAATTAATACCTATGCGCCCTTCGGGCTCTGTACTTTCCTCGGCAGCTTCTGCTACTTTTCTAGCATCGTGAATGCCTTTTTCACTCCTTTGAATAATTTCTTGCACCAATTCTCGGCCGCCGTTATCCCAGATATCGGTGAAAAATTTCCCGCCAACCATGCTTGCTTCGGGTGAGGGGTCTTTAATGTCTTCAATGGACAATGTAGCTTCGGACTGCGCTAAGGATTTTACGTGCTCGCAGCCTTTCTTCTCCAAAACAGTAGCAATCCCTCTAGCACCCGAAAAAGCACAGATGTCGCTGCGGCTGTTCAGAATTTCCTCGAAGGCCTCTGCTTCGTGACTGATCCATTCCATTGGACCTTCAGGATTGCCTCTTGAAAAATTCTCTTCACTAGAGAACGCGCCAACGCTGGCGAAGCTGGATTTTATCTTTTTGACGCACTCTATGGATTTAACATAACATTTCCTCTGGGATGCACGAAGCTCCTTAACACTTATCTCCAAATGATTGGCCAATTGGTCACTAAGCTCTCGTTTTGTCTCTTCAAGTATACGTTCTTCTTTAGCTCTAGCTAGCTGTTTCTGAAGATCTTTAATGTCACGTTTTTGAGCTTCGGCCTGGGCCTTCGAAGTAGCTTCGTCCTTTCTTACTTTGTCTACCAATGTAAGCAGAATTTTATCTTTTTCCAGAGCTTCGTTTCTCAGTTTAATAACTTCTGATCGTAGATTGTTGAACGCAATTTCATAGCTCTCGTCCTCGGCACTCTTTTGTGCTCTCAATGCGTTGCTTAGAATTAAACCCTATATGAAAAAGAGTTTGTATAAGAATAAAAGAATGAGTTACAAATTATAAAGTTTCCAAACGACTAATTCCCATACCTTCAGGCTATTGTACGCAAGACTATCCGCGAGATCTTCTTTCGTCATAGCGCTTAAGCCAGCTTCGAGCTTCGGAAACCCCATGCTTCTAGACATCTCCCGGCAGACGGATAATTCTTTATTGTCTGGGAGGCAGTATAGGAAATCCTCTTCATCCGTCCCATTGAATACTAGAGCCCCCTTCGGATATTTCAATTCTTTGGCATAGTGATTAGCTTCAAAAACTTCTTCTTCCGATAACTTTTTCCCTGAAGCATGACGCATAATATAATCGTACATTTTGGAAGATGCTTCGGGGACAGCAGCATCAATTTCTTCGACCAAAATGGGCTCTGACATTTTTATTTCTTCAGTTGCCTTTTCAATTCTTGCTTCTTCTGCTTCCAAAGGTATTACCTTGGTTGGTTCTGAAGGCTCAGTTTCAACTACGGTCTGTTGCTTCAGAGCCTTAGCAACGGATACTTCCGCAGGCGCCTCAGAAGTTTCAGCAGTTTTCTTTGGAGTTGTGCTTGGAAGTTTAATTGTTTCCAAAACATCCAACACATTGACCATTCTTTTTCTTTTTGGGGTCACTGTTGGCCCCTTTTTAATTCTTGCTACTTCAATTTCTACTGAAGGACTTAAAATTTCTGATATTTTTGCTCCCTCAGTTGATCCTTTTGCTTCTTCCATCTTTTCTGTCGATGGCGCTTCGGCCATCTCTTTGGTTTCGGGTAACAGAATCTTTGGTTCCTCCAATTCTTTTGTTGTTGGCGCTTCGGCCATTTCTGCGACTTCTGGCAGCAGGGTTGGCTCTTCAGCCTCGGCGGCCGAAGAGGTCTCTCCGGTGAATTCAGGCACTGTGGCTGGTTCAATATAGCGTGGCCGATGTGTGAGAACTTTTACCCTCTTTCTCTTCGGTGCTGGCTCACTAGGAGCAGCTGCAGCTTTTTCTTTCGCAGAAGTTGTGCCTTTTCTTTTTTGCCCTCGTATTGGATAGCGATAGTCGGGGTAGACGAACCCGATTGCATCAAATACCCGGTTGAGTCTTTTCCTTTTTCGGCCTCCGAAGGCCACTGACAGTGCAGTGTCTTCGGCCTTCGAATATGCCCCAAGCAATTCATCACTTACAGTCTCAATGCTCTTTAACCAATCATCATCTGGTTCAACGAATTTGTCTCCATACTTGAATGTGTACTTCAGCCGGACTAGCCCACCTTCGTCAGTTTCTTTAATAGTTTCTTTCGGCATTTCCCAATTATCCGCAAGAGGCCACACTCTGAAGGCAATATGTTCTTGTGTTAAATCCCTCGTCCCAATAAAAGAGCAAACAACTCCGAAGGCTCTCTGGCATTCTTCGGCTGCTTCATTCATTTCCACCTTCGGCCTTCGCAGGCCGAAGCGTTGCCAGATGGGATGCATAATGATCTTCTTTATATCTTCTCGAGATTTCAAGTCATTTTTCACGTAAAACCATTCCGTCATCCAGTCGCCAGGCCACCTCTTTCGAAAGGTCGGCACTGGGCAGCTTGACCCAGAACGAGAGCCGAAGCTATAACAGCCAAAGTTGTTGTGATATTGTTCCTTACCCCAGGGTTTTGTCTCGTATAACAATTCGTGTATATTGCAGAAGCTCTTCGCATCAGGTTCCAAGCCTTGGCTCCTCACCGCCCACACGAAAATATTCATCCTTATGATCGCTTCGGGGATAAGTTGGTGAAGGTGGATTTCAAATATCTTCAGCACCTCCACGACAAAACGACTCAGAGGAAATCATAGTCCAGCTTTCAAGAAGCTTCGAAATACTACAACTTCATTTTCCTCAGGAGTTGGGCAAGTCTTCTCTCCTTCGTCAGCCCTTACAATAGACAAATCCCGGAAATATCTTCCCCTCATGTTGGCAAGATGACTTTCTTTAATACTTGATTTGCTGAAAACCGCATGGCTTGGTCACCAAGGTCGATCTTCGGAGTCTTCGCCACCACTATCCGCATCATAGCTGTCGCTATCACCAGTATCTTCAGATAAACCTTCCAAAATTTCTTTAGTGATCTTCTCTGTATTAGTCTTCGACATAGATCGAAGAAAACCCAGATGCATCTCTTCAGAAAGACTCAACTTCATTTCGGCAGCAACCTTCTTCTCCTCAGACATCCCTTCGGAATTTTTGCCTCTCGCTTCCGAAGCTTAAAACTAGGGAAGCAACCAAATGTTGATAGGCAGAAAACTATTTGAGCAGGTAAAACAGATGGCAAGAAAGCGTGCCGGGTAAATTGTGGCGAGCCCGTATTTATAAACCCATTATGTCGGAGACTGGAGGGCCCCATTTGCCAATGACTGTTGCTATTCTAGCAAAAGGAAGATGTTTTTTCGGACCTTCGGCTTATAGCCTTCGTCCATTTCGCAATCTGAATTTATCATTCTGACAAATTAATATTGCGAGGGGCTACTGTTGGGGGCCTTCGGCTTCCGAAGGTCCTCAAAAACATGATTTAACAATGTTTCTGGAGTAAAGTACATTAACAGGTACCTTTGGACTCGGATCAGAGCCACGGTACGAAGAAGCACAAAGGTTGGCGCAGAGCCGAAGCTGTGTGTAGAAGAGCTTCGGAATAGCGGCGGAAAAGGAAACCGACTTAAAGATGAAAAACCAGATTAGACCTCGAAGAGTTATCATAGAGTTACTGATAAATATAAAGGGCATTATTGTAATTTTCCATGGGCTGCGACCCGTGCCTATAAATAGTTGAACAGTATCCCTGTACTGTTTACGCTGATTCAGCATTGGCTTTTGCGTCACACTTGTGCTTTTACCTTTTATGAGCTGAAGGTACACTTATAATTTAATATCATCTTTACCTTTCCATCATAATACAATGGAAATGATTCAACAATAATATACAACTGTTTATGTTATCTTTATGTTTTATATAACTCCTTCTTCATTATTATATTTTATACTGATGAAGGTATGTCCTTCAAAACCTTCGTCCGAAAATCATTATATCCTTAGGGAAATAATGCTTCGAAGAACGAAGGATATTAACATTTAACATTTTGTGTTGCCTTGTTCTTGATTCATAGCATTTGAGAACAAGCCTCCAACAATGGTGGAGTCCATTTCTTGGTCAAAAATCCGTTGGTGTTAGCCTTCAGTGTCATTGAAAATGTTCGTTCATGGCTATTTTCGACAAAAATTAGGGTTGTGTGGCCATTGACCGTCGACCAGAGGCTCATACACCTCACCCCACATATGTTTCCTTATCGTAGAACACATTCTTGGATTTCTGGTGGAGACCATTTCTTGGTCAAAAATTCGTAGGTGTTAGCCTTCGGTATTATTGAAAATGGTCGTTCATGGCTATTTTCGACAAAAATGGGGGTTGTGTGGCCATTGATCATCGACCAGAGGCTCATACACCTCACCCCACATATGTTTCCTTGCCATAGATCACATTCTTGGATTTCTGGTGGAGACCATTTCTTGGTCAAAAATCCGTAGGTGTTAGCCTCTAGTATTATTGAAAATGGTCGCTCATGGCTATTTTCATAAAAAATGGGGGTTGTGTGGCCATTTATCATCAAATAGACGCTCATAAACCTCACCCCACATATGTTTCCTTGCCATAGATCACATTCTTGGATTTCTGGTGGAGACCATTTCTTGGTCAAAAACTCGTACGTGTTAGCCTTCGGTATTATTGAAAATGGTCGTTCATGGCTATTTTCGGCAAAATGGGGGTTGTGTGGCCATTGATCATCGACCAGAGGCTCGTACACCTCGCTCCACATATGTTTCCTTGCCATAGATCACATTCTTGGATTTCTGGTGGAGACCATTTCTTGGGCAAAAATCCGAATGTGTTAGCCTTTGGTATTTTTGAAAATGTTCATTCATGGCTATTTTCGACAAAAATGGGGGTTGTGTGGCCATTGATCTTCGACCAGAGCCTCATACACCTCACTACACATATGTTTCCTTGCCATAGATCACATTCTTGGATTTATGGTGGAGACCATTTCTTGGTCAAAAATCCGTAGGTGTTAGCCTTCAGTGTCATTGAAAATGGTCGTTCATGGCTATTTTCGAAAAAAATTAGGGTTGTGTGGCCATTGATCGTCGACCAGAGGCTCATACACCTGACCCCACATATGTTTCCTTGCCGTAGATCACATTCTTGGATTTCTGGTGGAGACCATTTCTTGGTCAAAAATCCGTAGGTGTTATCCTTCGGTATTATTGAAAATGGTCGTTCATGGCTATTTTCGACAAAAATGGGGGTTGTGTGGCCATTGATCATCGACCAGAGGCTCATACACCTCACCCCACATATGTTTCCTTGCCATAGATCACATTCTTGGATTTCTGGTGGAGACCATTTCTTGGTCAAAAATCCGTAGGTGTTAGCCTCTAGTATTATTGAAAATGGTCGCTCATGGCTATTTTCATAAAAAATGGGGGTTGTGTGGCCATTTATCATCGACTAGAGGCCTATAAACCTCACCCCACATATGTTTCCTTGCCATAGATCACATTCTTGGATTTCTGGTGGAGACCATTTCTTGGTCAAAAACTCGTACGTGTTAGCCTTCGGTATTATTGAAAATGGTCGTTCATGGCTATTTTCGGCAAATGGAGGTTGTGTGGCCATTGATCATCGACCAGAGGCTCGTACACCTCGCCCCACATATGTTTCCTTGCCATAGATCACATTCATGGATTTCTGGTGGAGACCATTTCTTGGGCAAAAATCCGAATGTGTTAGCCTTTGGTATTTTTGAAAATGGTCATTCATGGCTATTTTCGACAAAAATGGGGGTTGTGTGGCCATTGATCTTCGACCAGAGGCTCATACACCTCACTACACATATGTTTCCTTGCCATAGATCACATTCTTGGATTTATGGTGGAGACCATTTCTTGGTCAAAAATCCGTAGGTGTTAGCCTTCAGTGTCATTGAAAATGGTCATTCATGGCTATTTTTGACAAAAATTAGGGTTGTGTGGCCATTGATCGTCGACCAGAGGCTCATACACCTCACCCCACATATGTTTCCTTGCCGTAGATCATATTCTTGGATTTCTGGTGGAGACCATTTCTTGGTCAAAAATCCGTAGGTGTTAGCCTTCGATATTATTGAAAATGGTCGTTCATGGCTATTTTCGACAAAAATGGGGGTTGTGTGGCCATTGATCATCGAACAGAGGCTCATATACCTCACCCCACATATGTTTCCTTGCCATAGATCACATTCTTGGATTTCTGGTGGAGACCATTTCTTGGTCAAAAATCCGTAGGTGTTAGCCTTCAGTGTCATTGAAAATGGTCGTTCATGGCTATTTTCGACAAAAATGGGGGTTGTGTGGCCATTGATCATCGACCAGAGGCTCGTACACTTCACCCCACATATGTTTTCTTTCCATAGATCACATTCTTGGATTTCTGGAGGAGACCATTCCTTGGTCAAAAATCTATTGGTGTTAGCCTTCGGTATTATTGAAAATGGTCGTTCATGGCTATTTTCGACTAAAATGTGGGTTGTGTGGCCATTTATCATCGACCAGAGGCTCGTAAACCTCACCCCACATATGTTTCCTTGCCATAGATCACATTCTTGGATTTCCGGTGGTGACCATTTATTGGTCAAAAATCTGTACGTGTTAGCCTTCAGTATTATTGAAAATGGTCATTCATGGCTATTTTCGACAAAAATGGGGGTTCTGTGGCCATTGATCATCGACCAGAGGCTCGTAAACCTCACACCACATATGTTTCCTTGCCATAGATCACATTCTTTGATTTCTGGTGGAGACAATTTCTTGGTAAAAAATCTGAATGTTTTAGCCTTCGGTACTATTGAAAATGGTCGTTCATGGCTATTTATCGACCAGAGGCTCACAAACCCCATTTTTGTCGAAAATAGCCATAAACGACCATTTTCAATGACATTGAAGGCTAACACCTACGGATTTTTGACCAAGAAATGGTCTCCACCAGAAATCCAAGAATGTGATCTATGGCAAGGAAACATATGTGGGGTGAATTGCACGAGCCTCTGGTCGATGATAAATGGCCACACAGCCCCCATTTTAGTCGAAAATAGCCATGAACGACCATTTTCAATAATACCGAAGGCTAACACCAACAGATTTTTGACCAAGGAATGGTCTCCTCCAGAAATGCAAGAATGTGATCTATGGAAAGAAAACATATGTGGGGTGAAGTGTACGAGCCTCTGGTCGATGATCAATGGCCACACAACCCCCATTTTTTGTCGAAAATAACCATGAACGACCATTTTCAATGACACTAAAGGCTAACAGCTATGGATTTCTGACCAAGAAATGGTCTCCACCATAAATCCAAGAATGTGATCCATGGCAAGGAAACATATGTGTAGTGAGGTGTAGGAGCCTCTGGTCGAAGATCAATGGCCACACAACCCCCATTTTTGTCGAAAATAGCCATGAATGACCATTTTCAAAAATATCAAAGGCTAACACATTCGGATTTTTGCCCAAGAAATGGTCTCCACCAGAAATCCAAGAATGTGATCTATGGCAAGGAAACATATGTGGGGTGAGGTGTACGAGCCTCTTGTCGATAATCAATGGCCACACAACCCCCATTTTGCCGAAAATAGCCATGAACGACCATTTTCAATAATACCGAAGGCTAACACGTACGAGTTTTTGACCAAGAAATGGTCTCCACCAGAAATCCAAGAATGTGATCTATGGCAAGGAAACATATGTGGGGTGAGGTTTATGAGCCTCTAGTCGATGATAAATGGCCACACAACCACCATTTTTTATGAAAATAGCCATGAGCGACCATTTTCAATAATACTAGAGGCTAACACCTACGGATTTTTGACCAAGAAATGGTCTCCACCAAAAATCCAAGAATGTGATCTATGGCAAGGAAACATATGTGGGGTGAGGTGTTTGAGCCTCTGGTCGATGATCAATGGCCACATAACCCCCATTTTTGTCGAAAATAGCCATGAACGACCATTTTCAATAATACCGAAGGCTAACACCTACGGATTTTTGACCAAGAAATGGTCTCCACCAGAAATCCAAGAATGTGATCTATGGTAAGGAAACATATGTGGGGTGAGGTTTATGAGCCTCTAGTCGATGATAAATGGCCACACAACCCCCATTTTTTATGAAAATAGCCATGAGCGACCATTTTCAATAATACTAGAGGCTAACACCTACGGATTTTTGACCAAGAAATGGTCTCCACCAGAAATTCAAGAATTTGATCTATGGCAAGGAAACATATGTGGGGTGAGGTGTATGAGCCTCTGATCGACGATCAATGGCCACACAACCCTATTTTTTGTCGAAAATAGCCATGAACAACCATTTTCAATGACACTGATGGCTAACACCTACGGATTTTTGACCAAGAAATGGTCTCCACCATAAACCCAAGAATGTGATCTATGGCAAGGAAACATATGTGTAGTGAGGTGTATGAGCCTCTGGTCGAAGATCAATGGCCACACAACCCCCATTTTTGTCGAAAATAGCCATGAATGACCATTTTCAAAAATACCAAAGGCTAACACATTCGGATTTTTGCCCAAGAAATGGTCTCCACCAGAAATCCAAGAATGTGATCTATGGCAAGGAAACATATGTGGGGTGAGGTGTACGAGCCTCTGGTCGATGATCAATGGCCACACAACCCCCATTTTGCCGAAAATAGCCATGAACCACCATTTTCAATAATACCAAAGGCTAACACGTACGAGTTTTTGACCAAGAAATGGTCTCCACCAGAAATCCAAGAATGTGATCTATGGCAAGCAAACATATGTGGGGTGAGGTTTATGAGCCTCTAGTCGATGATAAATGGCCACACAACCCCCATTTTTTATGAAAATAGCCATGAGCGACCATTTTCAATAATACTAGAGGCTAACACCTACGGATTTTTGACCAAGAAATGGTCTCCACCAGAAATCCAAGAATGTGATCTATGGCAAGGAAACATATGTGGGGTGAGGTGTTTGAGCCTCTGGTCGATGATCAATGGCCACACAACCCCCATTTTTGTCGAAAATAGCCATGAACGACCATTTTCAATAATACCGAAGGCTAACACCTACGGATTTTTGACCAAGAAATGGTCTCCACCAGAAATCCAAGAATGTGATCTATGGTAAGGAAACATATGTGGGGTGAGGTTTATGAGCCTCTAGTCGATGATAAATGGCCACACAACCCCCATTTTTTATGAAAATAGCCATGAGCGACCATTTTCAATAATACTAGAGGCTAACACCTACGGATTTTTGACCAAGAAATGGTCTCCACCAGAAATTCAAGAATTTGATCTATGGCAAGGAAACATATGTGGGGTGAGGTGTATGAGCCTCTGATCGACGATCAATGGCCACCCAACCCTAATTTTTGTCGAAAATAGCCATGAACGACCATTTTCAATGACACTGATGGCTAACACCTACGGATTTTTGACCAAGAAATGGTCTCCACCATAAATCCAAGAATGTGATCTATGGCAAGGAAACATATGTGTAGTGAGGTGTATGAGCCTCTGGTCGAAGATCAATGGCCACACAACACCCATTTTTGTTGAAAATAGCCATGAATGACCATTTTCAAAAATACCAAAGGCTAACACATTCGGATTTTTGCCCAAGAAATGGTCTCCACCAGAAATCCAAGAATGTGATCTATGGCAAGGAAACATATGTGGGGTGAGGTGTTCGAGCCTCTGGTCGATGATCAATGGCCACACAACCCCCATTTTGCCGAAAATAGCCATGAACCACCATTTTCAATAATAGCGAAGGCTAACACGTACGAGTTTTTGACCAAGAAATGGTCTCCACCAGAAATCCAAGAATGTGATCTATGGCAAGGAAACATATGTGGGGTGAGGTTTATGAGCCTCTAGTCGATGATAAATGGCCACACAACCCCCATTTTTTATGAAAATAGCCATGAGCGACCATTTTCAATAATACTAGAGGCTAACACCTACAGATTTTTGACCAAGAAATGGTCTCCACTAGAAATCCAAGAATGTGATCTATGGCAAGGAAACATATGTGGGGTGAGGTGTATGAGCCTCTGGTCGATGATCAATGGCCACACAACCCCCATTTTTGTCGGAAATAGCCATGAACGACCATTTTCAATAATACCGAAGGCTAACACCTACGGATTTTTGACCAAGAAATGGTCTCCACCAGAAATCCAAAAATGTGATCTACGGCAAGGAAACATATGTGGGGTGAGGTGTATGAGCCTCTGGTCGACGATCAATGGCCACACAACCCTATTTTTTGTCGAAAATAGCCATGAACGACCATTTTCAATGACACTGAAGGCTAACACCTACGGATTTTTGACCAAGAAATGGTCTCCACCATAAATCCAAGAATGTGATCTATGACAAGGAAACATATGTGTAGTGAGGTGTATGAGCCTCTGGTCGTAGATCAATGGCCACACAACCCCCATTTTTGTCAAAAATAGCCATGAATGACCATTTTCAAAAATACCTAAGGCTAACACATTCGGATTTTTGCCCAAGAAATGGTCTCCACCAGAAATCCAAGAATGTGATCTATGGCAAGGAAACATATGTGGGGTGAGGTGTACGAGCCTCTGGTCAATGATCAATGGCCACACAACCCCCATTTTGCCGAAAATAGCCATGAACGACCATTTTCAATAATACCGAAGGCTAACACGTACAAGTTTTTGAACAAGAAATGGTCTCCACCAGAAATCCAAGAATCTGATCTATGGCAAGGAAACATATGTGGGGTGAGGTTTATGAGCCTCTAGTCGATGATAAATGGCCACACAACCCCCATTTTTTATGAAAATAGCCATGAGCGACCATTTTCAATAATACTAGAGGCTAACACCTACGGATTTTTGACCAAGAAATGGTCTCCACCAGAAATCCAAGAATGTGATCTATGGAAAGGAAACATATGTGGGGTGAGGTGTTTGAGCCTCTGGTCGATGATCAATGGCCACACAACCCCCATTTTTGTCGTAAATAGCCATGAACGACCAATTTCAATAATACCGAAGGCTAACATCTACGGATTTTTGACCAAGAAATGGTCACCACCAGAAATCCATGAATATGATCTACGGCAAGGAAACATATGTGGGGTGAGGTGTATGAGCCTCTTGTCGACGATCAATGGCCACACAACCCTAATTTTTGTTGAAAATAGCCATGAACGACCATTTTCAATGACACTAAAGGCTAACACCTACGGATTTTTGACCAAGAAATGGTCTCCACCATAAATCCAAGAATGTGATCTATGGCAAGGAAACATATGTGTAGTGAGGTGTATGAGCCTCTGGTCCAATATCAATGGCCACACAACCCCCATTTTTGTCGAAAATAGCCATGAACGACCATTTTCAATAGTTCCGAAGGCTAACACATTCGGATTTTTGACCAAGAAATGGTCTCCACCAGAAATCAAAGAATGTGATCTATGGCAAGGAAACATATGTGGGGTGAGTTGTACGAGCCTTTGGTCGATGATCAATGGCCACACAACCCCCATTTTTGTCGAAAATAGCCATGAATGACCATTTTCAATAATACCGAAGGCTAACACGTACGGATTTTTGACTAAGAAATGGTCTCCACCAGAAATCCAAGAATGTGATCTATGGCAAGAAAACCTATGTGGGGTGAAGTGTACGAGCTTCTGGTCGATGATCAATGGCCACACAACCCCCATTTTTGTCGGAAATAGCCATGAACGACCATTTTCAATGGCACTGAAGGCTAACACCTACGGATTTTTGACCAAGAAATGGTCTCCACCATAAATCCAAGAATGTGATCTATGGCAAGGAAACATATGTGAAGTGAGGTGTATGAGCCTCTAGTCAAAGATCAATGGCCACACAACCCCCATTTTTGTCGACAATAGCCATGAATGACAATTTTCAATAATACCGAAGGCTAACACATTCAGATTTTTGCCCAAGAAATGGTCTCCATTAGAAATCCAAGAATGTGATCTATGGCAAGGAAACATATCTGGGGTGAGGTGTACGAGCCTCTGGTCGATGATCAATGGCCACACAACCCCCATTTTGTCGAAAATAGCCATGAACGATCATTTTCAATAATACTGAAGGCTAACACCTACGGATTTTTGACCAAGAAATGGTCTCCACCATAAATCCAAGAATGTGATCTATGGCAAGGAAACATATGTGTAGTGAGGTGTATGAGCCTCTAGTCCAATATCAATGGCCACACAACCCCCATTTTTGTTGAAAATAGCCATGAACGACCATTTTCAATAGTTCCGTAGGCTAACACATTAGGATTTTTGACCAAGAAATGGTCTCCACCAGAAATCAAAGAATGTGATCTATGGCAAGAAAAAATATGTGGGGTGAGGTGTACGAGCCTTTGGTCGATGGTCAATGGCCACACAACCCCCATTTTTGTCGAAAATAGCCATGAATGACCATTTTCAATAATATCGAAGGCTAACACGTACAGATTTTTGACCAAGAAATGGTCTCCACCAGATATCCAAGAATGTGATCTATGTCAAGGAAACATATGTGGGGTGAGGTGTTTGAGCCTCTGGTCGATGATAAATGGCCACACAACCCCCATTTCAGTCAAAAATAGCCATGAACGACCATTTTCAATAATACCGAAGGCTAACACCAACAGATTTTTGACCATGAAATGGTCTCCACCACAAATCCAAGAATGTGATCTATGGCAAGAAAACATACGTGGGGTGAAGTGTACGAGCCTCTGGTCGATGATCAATGGCCACACAACCCCCATTTTTGATGAAAATAGCCATGAACGACCATTTTCAACAATACGAGAGGCTAACACCTACGGATTTTTTACCAAGAAATGGTCTCCACCAGAAATCCAAGAATGTGATCCATGGCAAGGAAACATATGTGGGGTGAGGTGTATGAGCCTCTAGTCGATGATAAATGGCCACACAACCCCCATTTTTGTCGAAAATAGTCATGAACGACCATTTTCAATAATACTGAAGGCTAACACCAACGGATTTTTGACCAAGAAATGGTCCCCACCAGAAATCCAAGAATGTGATCTATGCCAAGAAAACATATGTGAGGTGAAGTGTACGAGCCTCTGGTCGACGATTAATGGCCACACAAACCCCATTTTTGTCGAAAATAGCCATGAACGACCATTTTCAATGACACTGAACGCTAACTCCTACGGATTTTTGACCAAGAAATGGTCTCCACCATAAATCCAAGAATGTGATCTATGGAAAGGAAACATGTGTAGTGAGGTGTATGAGCCTTTGGTCGAATATCAATGGCCACACAACCCCCATTTTTGTCGAAAATAGCCATGAACGACCATTTTCAATAGTACCGAAGGCTAAAACATTCAGATTTTTGACCAAGAAATGGTCTCCACCAGAAATCAAAGAATGTGATCTATGGCAAGGAAACATATGTGGGGTGAGGTTTACGAGCCTCTGGTCGACGATCAATGGCCACACAACCCCCATTTTTGTCGAAAATAACCATGAATGACCATTTTCAATAATACTGATGGCTAACACGTACAGATTTTTGACCAATAAATGGTCTCCACCAGAAATCGAAGAATGTGATCTATGGCAAGGAAACATATGTGGGTTGAGGTGTACGAGCCTCTGGTTGATGATAAATGGCCACACAACCCCCATTTTAGTCGAAAATAGCCATGGACGACCATTTTCAGTAATACTGAAGGCTAACACCAATGGATTTTTGACTAAGAAATGGTCTCCACCAGAAATCCATGAATGTGATATATGGCAAGAAAACCTATGTGGGGTGAAGTTTACGAGCTTCTGCTCGATGATCAATGGCCACACAACCCCCATTTTTGTCGGAAATAGCCATGAACGACCATTTTCAATGGCACTGAAGGCTAACACCTACGGATTTTTGACCAAGAAATGGTCTCCACCATAAATCCAAGAATGTGATCTATGGCAAGGAAACATATCTGTAGTGAGGTGTATGAGCCTCTAGTCAAAGATCAATGGCCACACAACCCCCATTTTTGTCGAAAATAGCCATGAATGACAATTTTCAATAATACCGAAGGCAAACACATTCGGATTTTTGCCCAAGAAATGGTCTCCATTAGAAATCGAAGAATGTGATCTATGGCAAGGAAACATATCTGGGGAGAGGTGTACGAGCCTCTGGTCGATGATCAATGGCCACACAACCCCCATTTTGTCGAAAATAGCCATGAACGATCATTTTCAATAATACTGAAGGCTAACACCTACGGATTTTTGACCAAGAAATGGTCTCCACCATAAATCCAAGAATGTGATCTATGGCAAGGAAACATATGTGTAGTGAGGTGTATGAGCCTCTAGTCCAATATCAATGGCCACACAACCCCCATTTTTGTCGAAAATAGCCATGAACGACCATTTTCAATAGTTCCGTAGGCTAACACATTCGGATTTTTGACCAAGAAATGGTCTCCACCAGAAATCAAAGAATGTGATCTATGGCAAGAAAAAATATGTGGGGTGAGGTGTACGAGCCTTTGGTCGATGGTCAATGGCCACACAACCCCCATTTTTGTCGAAAATAGCCATGAATGACCATTTTCAATAATACCGAAGGCTAACACGTACAGATTTTTGACCAAGAAATGGTCTCCACCAGATATCCAAGAATGTGATCTATGGCAAGGAAACATATGTGGGGTGAGGTGTTTGAGCCTCTGGTCGATGATAAATGGCCACACAACCCCCATTTCAGTCAAAAATAGCCATGAACGACCATTTTCAATAATACCGAAGGCTAACACCAACAGATTTTTGACCATGAAATGGTCTCCACCACAAATCCAAGAATGCGATCTATGGCAAGAAAACATACGTGGGGTGAAGTGTACGAGCCTCTGGTCGATGATCAATGGCCACACAACCCCCATTTTTGATGAAAATAGCCATGAACGACCATTTTCAACAATACGAGAGGCTAAGACCTACGGATTTTTTTACCAAGAAATGGTCTCCACCAGAAATCCAAGAATGTGATCTATGGCAAGGAAACATATGTGGGGTGAGGTGTATGAGCCTCTAGTCGATGATAAATGGCCACACAACCCCCATTTTTGTCGAAAATAGTCATGAACGACCATTTTCAATAATACTGAAGGCTAACACCAACGGATTTTTGACCAAGAAATGGTCCCCACCAGAAATCCAAGAATGTGATCTATGCCAAGAAAACATATGTGAGGTGAAGTGTACGAGCCTCTGGTCGATGATTAATGGCCACACAAACCCCATTTTTGTCGAAAATAGCCATGAACGACCATTTTCAATGACACTGAACGCTAACTCCTACGGATTTTTGACCAAGAAATGGTCTCCACCATAAATCCAAGAATGTGATCTATGGAAAGGAAACATGTGTAGTGAGGTGTATGAGCCTTTGGTCGAATATCAATGGCCACACAACCCCCATTTTTGTCGAAAATAGCCATGAACGACCATTTTCAATAGTACCGAAGGCTAAAACATTCAGATTTTTGACCAAGAAATGGTCTCCACCAGAAATCAAAGAATGTGATCTATGGCAAGGAAACATATGTGGGGTGAGGTTTACGAGCCTCTGGTCGACGATCAATGGCCACACAACCCCCATTTTTGTCGAAAATAGCCATGAATGACCATTTTCAATAATACTGAAGGCTAACACGTACAGATTTTTGACCAATAAATGGTCTCCACCAGAAATCGAAGAATGTGATCTATGGCAAGGAAACATATGTGGGTTGAGGTGTACGAGCCTCTGGTCGATGATAAATGGCCACACAACCCCCATTTTAGTCGAAAATAGCCATGGACGACCATTTTCAGTAATACTGAAGGCTAACACCAATGGATTTTTGACTAAGAAATGGTCTCCACCAGAAATCCATGAATGTGATCTATGGAAAGAATACCTATGTGGGGTGAAGTGTACGAGCTTCTGGTCGATGATCAATGGCCTCACAACCCCCATTTTTGTCGGAAATAGCCATGAACGACCATTTTCAATGGCACTGAAGGCTAACACCTACGGATTTTTGACCAAGAAATGGTCTCCACCATAAATCCAAGAATGTGATCTATGGCAAGGAAACATATCTGTAGTGAGGTGTATGAGCCTCTGGTCGAAGATCAATGGCCACACAACACCCATTTTTGTCGAAAATAGCCATGAATGACAATTTTCAATAATACCGAAGGCTAACACATTCGGATTTTTGCCCAAGAAATGGTCTCCATTAGAAATCGAAGAATGTGATCTATGGCAAGGAAACATATCTGGGGTGAGGTGTATGAGCCTCTGGTCGATGATCAATGGCCACACAACCCCCATTTTGTCGAAAATAGCCATTAACGATCATTTTCAATAATACTGAAGGCTAACATGTACGAATTTTTGACCAAGAAATGGTCTCCACCAGAAATCCAAGAATGTGATCTATAGCAAGGAAACATATGTGGGGTGAGGTGTACGAGCCTCTAGTCGATGATAAATGGCCACACAACCCCATTTTTGATGAAAATAGCCATGAACGACCATTTTCAATAATACCGATGGCTAACACCTACGGATTTTTGACCAAGAAATGGTCTCCACCAGATATCCAAGAATGTGATCTATGGAAAGGAAACATATGTGGGGTGAGGTGTATGAGCCTCTGGTCGATGATCAATGGCCAAAGAACCCCCATTTTTGTCAAAAATAGCCATGAACGACCATTTTCAATAATACCGAAGGCTAACACCTACGGATTTTTGACCAAGAAATGGTCTCAACCAGAAATCCATAATGTGATCTATGTCAAGGAAACATATGTGGGGTGAGGTGTACGAGCCTTTGGTCGATGATCAATGGCCACATAACCCCCATTTTTGTCGAAAATAGCCATGAACGACCATTTTCAATGACACTGAAGGGTAACACCTACGGATTTTTGACCAAGCAATGGTCTCCACCATAAGTCCAAGAATGTGATCTATGGCAAGGAAACATATGTGGGGTGAGGTGTCTAGGCCTCTGGTCGTTGATCAATGACGAAACAACGCCCATTTTTTGTCGAAAATAGCGATCAACGACCATTTTCAATAATACAGAAGGCTAACACGTATGGATTTTTGACCAAGAAATGGTCTCCACCAAAAATCCGAGAATGTGATATATGGCAAGGAAACATATGTGGGGTGAGGTGTACGAGCCTCTGGTCGATGATCAATGGCCACACAACCCCCATTTTTGTCGAAAATAGCCATGAACGACCATTTTCAATGACACTGAAGGCTAACACCTACGAAATTTTGACGAAGAAATGGTCTCCACCATAAATCCAAGAATGTGATCTATGGCAAGGAAACATATGTGTAGTGAGGTGTATGAGCCTCTGGTCGAAGATCAATGGCCACACAACATCCATTTTTGTCGAAAATCGCCATGAATGACCATTTTCAATAATAGCGAAGGCTAACACATTCAGATTTTTGCCCAAGAAATGGTCTCCACCAGAAATCCAAGAATGTGATCTATGGCAATGAAACATATGTGGGGTGAGGTGTATGAGCCTCTGGTCGATGATCAATGGCCACACAACACCCATTTTTGTCGAAAATTGCCATGAACGACCATTTACAATAATACCGAAGGCTAACACCTACAGATTTTTGACCAAGAAATGGTCTCCACCAGAAATCCAAGAATGTGATCTATGGCAAGGAAACATATGTGGGGTGAGGTGTACGAGCCTCTGGTCGATGATCAACGGCCACACAACCCCCATTTTTGTCGAAAATAGCCATGAACGACCATTTTCAATAATACCGAAGGCTAACACCTACGGATTTTTGACCAAGAAACGGTCTCCACTGGAAATCCAAGAATGTGATATATGGCAAGAAAACATATGTGGGGTGAGGTGTAGGAGCCTCTGGTCGATGATCAATGGCCACACAACCCCCATTTTTGTCGAAAATAGCCATGAACGACCATTTTCAATAATACCGAAGGCTAACACGTACGAATTTTTGACCAAGAAATGGTCTCCACTGGAAATCCAAGAATGTGATATATGGCAAGAAAACATATGTGGGGTGAGGTGTAGGAGCCTCTGGTCGATGATCAATGGCCACACAACCCCCATTTTTGTCGAAAATAGCCATGAACGACCATTTTCAATAATTCCGACCAGAGGCTCATACACCTCACCCCACATATGTTTCCTTTCCATAGATCACATTCTTAGATTTCTGGTGGAGACCATTTCTTGGTCAAAAATCCGTAGGTGTTAGCCTTCGGTATTATTGAAAATGGTCGTTCATGGCTATTTTCATCAAAAATGGGGGTTGTGTGGCCACATATGTTTCCTTGCCATAGATCACATTCTTGGATTTCTGGTTGAGACCATTTCTTGTTCAAAAATCCGTAGGTGTTAGCCTCTAATATTATTGAAAATGGTCGCTCATGGCAATTTTCATAAAAAATGGGGGTTGTGTGGCCATTTATCATCGACTAGAGGCTCATAAACCTCACCCCGCATATGTTTCCTTGCCATAGATCACATTCTTGGATTTCTGGTGGAGACCATTTCTTGGTCAAAAACTCGTACGTGTCAGCCTTCGGTATTATTGAAAATGGTCGTTCATGGCTATTTTCGGCAAAATGGGGGTTGTGTGGCCATTGATCATCGACCAGAGGCTCGTACACCTCACCCCACATATGTTTCCTTGCCATAGATCACATTCTTGGATTTCTGGTGGAGACCATTTCATGGGCAAAAATCCGAATGTGTTAGCCTTTGGTATTTTTGAAAATGGTCATTCATGGCTATTTTCGACAAAAATGGGGGTTGTGTGGCCATTGATCTTCGACCAGAGGCTCATACACCTCACTACACATATGTTTCCTTGCCATAGATCACATTCTTGGATTTATGGTGGAGACCATTTCTTGGTCAAAAATCCGTAGGTGTTAGCCTTCAGTGTCATTGAAAATGGTCGTTCATGGCTATTTTCGACAAAAATTAGGGTTGTGTGGCCATTGATCGTCGACCAGAGGCTCATACACCTCACCCACATATGTTTCCTTGCCGTAGATCACATTCTTGGATTTCTGGTGGAGACCATTTCTTGGTCAAAAATCCGTAGGTGTTAGCCTTCGGTATTATTGAAAATGGTCGTTCATGGCTAATTTCGACAAAAATAAGGGTTGTGTGGCCATTGATCATCGACCAGAGGCTCATACACCTCACCCCACATATGTTTCCTTGCCATAGATCACATTCTTGGATTTCTGGTGGAGACCATTTCTTGGTCAAAAATCCGTAGGTGTTAGCCTCTAGTATTATTGAAAATGGTCGCTCATGGCTATTTTCATAAAAATGGGGGTTGTGTGGCCATTTATCATCGACTACAGGCTCATAAACCTCACCCCACATATGTTTCCTTGCCATAGATCACATTCTTGGATTTCTGGTGGAGACCATTTCTTGGTCAAAAACTCGTACGTGTCATCCTTCGGTATTATTGAAAATGGTCGTTCATGGCTATTTTCGGCAAAATGGCGGTTGTGTGGCCATTGATCATCGACCAGAGGCTCGTACACCTCACCCCACATATGTTTCCTTGCCATAGATCACATTCTTGGATTTCTGGTGGAGACCATTTCATGGGCAAAAATCCGAATGTGTTAGCCTTTGGTATTTTTGAAAATGGTCATTCATGGCTATTTTCGACAAAAATGGGGGTTGTGTGGCCATTGATCTTCGACCAGAGGCTCATACACCTCACTACACATATGTTTCCTTGCCATAGATCACATTCTTGGATTTATGGTGGAGACCATTTCTTGGTCAAAAATCCGTAGGTGTTAGCCTTAAGTGTCATTGAAAATGGTCGTTCATGGCTATTTTCGACAAAAATTAGGGTTGTGTGGCCATTGATCGTCGACCAGAGGCTCACACACCTCACCCCACATATGTTTCCTTGCCGTAGATCACATTCTTGGATTTCTGGTGGAGACCATTTCTTGGTCAAAAATCCGTAGGTGTTAGCCTTCGGTATTATTGAAAATGGTCGTTCATGGCTAATTTCGACAAAAATAAGGGTTGTGTGGCCATTGATCATCGACCAGAGGCTCATACACCTCACCCCACATATGTTTCCTTGCCATATATCACATTCTTGGATTTCTGGTGGAGACCATTTCTTGGTCAAAAATCTGTAGGTGTTAGCCTCTAGTATAATTGAAAATGGTCGCTCATGGCTATTTTCATAAAAAATGGGGGTTGTGTGGCCATTGATCATCGACCAGAGGCTCGTACACCTCACCCCACATATGTTTCCTTGCCATAGATCACATTCTTGGATTTCTGGTGGAGACCATTTCTTGGGCAAAAATCTGAATGTATTAGCCTTTGGTATTTTTGAAAATGGTCATTCATGGCTATTTTCGACAAAAATGGGGGTTGTGTGGCCATTGATCTTCGACCAGAGGCTCATACACCTCACTACACATATGTTTCCTTGCCATAGATCAAATTCTTGGATTTATGGTGGAGACCATTTCTTGGTCAGAAATCCATAGGTGTTAGCGTTTAGTGTCATTGAAAATGGTCGTTCATGGCTATTTTCGACAAAAATGGGGGCTGTGTGGCCATTGATCATCGACCAGAGGCTTGCACACTTCACCCCACATATGTTTTCTTTCCATAGATCACATTCTTGGATTTCTGGAGGAGACCATTCTTTGGTCAAAAATCTGTTGGTGTTAGCCTTCGGTATTATTGAAAATGGTCGTTCATGGCTATTTTCGACTAAAATGGGTGTTGTGTGGCCATTTATCATCGACCTGAGGCTCGTGAAATTCACCCCACATATGTTTCCTTGCCATAGATCACATTCTTGGATTTCCGGTGGACACCATTTCTTGGTCAAAAATCTGTACGTCTTAGCCTTCGGTATTATTGAATATGGTCATTCATGGCTATTTTCGACAAAAATGGGGGTTGTGTGGCCAATAATCATCGACCAGAGGCTCGTACACCTCACCCCACATATGTTTCCTTGCCGTAGATCACATTCTTGGATTTCCGGTGGAGACCATTTATTGGTCAAAAATCTGTACGTGTTAGCCTTCAGTATTATTGAAAATGGTCATTCATGGCTATTTTCGACAAAAATGGGGGTTGTGTGGCCATTGATCATCGACCAGAGGGTCGTAAACCTCACCCCACATATGTTTCCTAGCCATAGATCACATTCTTTGATTTCTGGTGGAGACCATTTCTTGGTCAAAAATCTGAATGTTTTAGCCTTCGGTACTATTGAAAATGGTCGTTCATGGCTATTTTCGACAAAAATGGGGGTTGTGTGGCCATTGATATTCGACCAAAGGCTCATACACCTCACTACACATATGTTTCCTTGCCATAGATCACATTCTTGGATTTGTTGTGGAGACCATTTCTTGGTCAAAAATTCGTAGGTGTTAGCCTTCAGTGTCATTGAAAATGGTCGTTCATGGCTAGTTTCGACAAAAATGGGGTTTGTGTGGCCATTGATCATCGACCAAAGGCTCGTAGACTTCACCCCACATATGTTTTCTTGCCAGAGATCACAATCTAGGATTTCTGGTGGAGACCATTTCTTGGTCAAAAATCTGTTGGTGTTAGCCTTCGGTATTATTGAAAATGGTCATTCATGGCTATTTTCGACTAAAATGGGGGTTGTGTGGCCAATGATCATCAACCAGAGGCTTGTAAACCTCACCCCACATATGTTTCCTTGCCATAGATCACATTCTTTGATTTCTGGTGGAGACCATTCTTTGGTCAAAAATCCGAATGTGTTAGCCTTCAGTGTATTGAAAATGGTAGTTCATGGCTATTTTCGACAAAAATTAGGGTTGTGTGGCCATTGATCATCGACCAGAGGCTCGTACACCTCAACCCACATATGTTTCCTTGCCATAGATCACATTCTTGGATTTATAGTGGAGACCATTTTTTGGTCAAAAATCCGTAGTTGTTAGCCTTCAGTGTCATTGAAAATGGTTGTTCATGGCTATTTTCGACAAAAATAGGGGTTGTGTGGCCATTGATCATCGACTAGAGGCTCGTACACCTCACCCCACATATGCTTCCTTGCCGTAGATCACATTCTTCGATTTCTGGTGGAGACCATTTCTTGGTCAAAAATCCGTAGGTGTTAGCCTTCGGTATTATTGAAAATGGTCGTTCATGGCTATTTTCGACAAAAATGGGGGTTGTGTGGCCATTGATCATCGACCAGAGGCTCATACACCTCACCCCACATATGTTTCCTTGCCATAGATCACATTCTTGGATTTCTGGTGGAGACCATTTCTTAGTCAAAAATCCGTAGGTGTTAGCCTCTAGTATTATTGAAAATGGTCGCTCATGGCTATTTTCATCAAAAATGGGGGTTGTGTGGCCATCTATCATCGACTAGAACCTCGTAAACCTCACCCACATATGTTTCTTTGCCATAGATCACATTCTTGGATTTCTGGTGGAGACCATTTCTTGGTCAAAAATTCGTACGTGTTAGCCTTCGGTATTATTGAAAATGGTCGTTCATGGCTATTTTCGACAAAATGGGGGTTGTGTGGCCATTGATCATCGACCAGAGGCTCAGACACCTCACCCCACATATGTTTCCTTGCCATAGATCACATTCTTGGATTTCTGGTGGAGACCATTTCTTGGGAAAAAATCCGAATGTGTTAGCCTTCGGTATTTTTGAAAATGGTCATTCATGGCTATTTTCGACAAAAATGGGGGTTGTGTGGCCATTGATCTTCGACCAGAGGCTCATACACTGTCGGTGTTTTGGGTCCGACCGCACACCCGGGGTTGCCCCTCATGGTGTTTTTAGGAGTAGGACGGTGTCGCCGACTGTAGCAAAATGGTTCGTGCCAGATGCACGAGGGACAGTGGACAATGTTTACAGGTTCGGGCCGCTTAGAGATGCGTAACACCCTACGTCCTGGTGAGTATGCTTGGTGAATGAGGTTACAAGGTAGCTCTCTGAATTGAGAATGCAGAGAGTTGAGGTGGGTGGCTGAATAATAGGGTGGATCGTTCTGAAGGGGTGCCCCCTAGGCCTTATATACTCGACCGTGGGGCAATACACGCGGATATGATAACAATGTGTAACTAAAAGATAGTGAACTGTTTGATTTTATCTCCCTATAGTTCCGCCGACCTATCCTCGCATGGCCCCGTTGCATGGGGGCTCCAGCGCGGGAAAGTCGGATCTCTGTTGTGGTCGCTCGCTCAACGTTGTGGGCCGTCCAGGCTTGCACCAATCCGGCCTCATGTCAACCTGTTTTGCTGATTGTCCCTCCCCAGGCCCACGAAAGAATGACCTTACGATTTATTGGGCCCTTGGGCCTTTCGTGAGGTCTTTTACTCTTCCAGTGGACCCGGGGGATATCTGTCCCCCACAAGCCCCCGATCTTTGGGTTGATTTTGAGGTAATCAGCCCAAAGATCCCAGGTCCAGCTTGCAGGTAATTTGAATAAAACGATTTCTTACTGTCTCCTGCTTTGATCACTCGTAAACTGAAGCTTTGTTTCGTGCTTGTGCCTTAGAGGTCGGCATTTCATTTTGTAGCACCCTGAACTTCATTGGGTGCACCTGAGGTGCACCCAATGGGTGTAGCCCCCGAGCTTCGAGTAGATTTTAGAAAATAATCTACTCGAAGGTCTTCACCAGAAATTATTTTCATCTTTACTCCTGCGTTTTGGTTGAGGGCCAGCCTTGTCTTTAATCTTGTCCCATGCCTTAGAAGTCGGCACTATCTTGGCTTGAAATGGTGATCCATGGGGTGCACCGAAGGTGCACCCAATGGGTGTAGCCCCCGACCTTCAAGTGGATTTTTGAGGATAATCCATTCGAAGGTCTTCCTTTTGTGTCTTTTTGCTGAAGATTATCCTTTCTGCTTGTAAAAATCGGCATGATGCCATCCACATTATGCTTTGGAGGTTAGCATTATGTCATCAATATTATGCTTCAGAGGTCAGCATGTATTTTGTCTTTTGCAGCCGAGTTCACAATCCATCCATATCTTGCTAGGTGGTGTAATTTATTTGCTCTGCGACTGATTGGACATTTGATGGACGTTCTCTGTCTAGTCTTCACGTCGCTTCTGTGGGCCATATTTTGTACTTCACCGGCTATATTTGGCTTTCCTCTGATCCTTACTGATATCTCATTTTTGTCTTGAGGTATTCACTGCATGCCCTACACGGATGTGACAGTTTTGAAAAATATACTGATAATTCCTGGGCGTCCCCCCAATGGGTGTGGGCAAGGGACGGCTTGGTACGCTGAGTGTTTTAGCCGGCTACTTCTGAGTAGTAATGTGATGTGACGGCGGGTGTAATCATATCCTCCGCGCTATTGACTGGAGTCCCAATGGGTGTTGTGTTGCGTGAAACGGCGTCAACCGCCTGACGTGTCTTCAGACGGGTTGAAGTGCTTATTGAATGCTTTGCGACTGTTCAGTGACCGCGGTTGGAGGTGAGCGGTTGCCCTCTCCTTCTATAAATAATGCCGTTGTCTCTCCGGCTTTTTCACATCTCTTGCTGTTCTCTGTTGCTTGCTTTTCTTCTCTCACTTTCGCTTCCACCATGGCTAAGAACAACAAGCGCAAGCGTGAGCCAACTCCTCCATCGGAGGATTTTGGTGACTCGGAGTACTCAGAGGAGGAGTTCTCCTATGAGTCTGAGGGGTCTCCGGCTCCCATACCCCTGAGTGAGTCGTCTGACGACTCAGACGACTCCTAGGGGCTCGCGGCGGAGGTCTGGACGTACATCCGGGCCATCGAGCGCTCCGGGCTCGAGGGCTCGGATGAATCGGAGTACTCCTCAGATGAGGAGGACTCGTCCGAGGAGGACGGTGGCGGCGACGGCGAGGATGACGACGACGACGATGACGACGACGAAGGCGGTGGCGGCAGTGACGGTGACTGCAGCGGCAGGGGCGGCAGCAGCGGCAGCAAGGATGGCGACGGCGGCAGCAGCAGGGGCGGCAACAGGGGCGGCAGCGGCAAAGGCAGCAACAGGGCCAGTGGCTAGATGCCACTGGTCTTTAGATGTTAGTATAGTATAGTTAGAATAATGTAGTAGTATTTAGTAGTGTAGAGTAGTATAGCATAGTGTAGTGTAGTAGTAGTAGTAGTAGTATAATGTAATATAGTAGTAGTAGGGAAGTATCAACTCATAATGAGTTGATTTGTAAGTATGATATCTTCCCTTTAATGGAGAAATGATGTTGGCTTCTCTGTGATGATTGCTCGTTGATATTCATAACTCAAAGTCTTGAATCATTTCTCTTCCCACCTTTTTCGTGAAGTTGATTCCCTTGGAATTGTAAGTGAATAATTCGGGCGTCATATCGATGCTTTTAGAGGTAGCTGCCGAGCGACTTGTAGATGATGTCAGAGTTTTAGAGATAACTGCCGAGTGACTTTGAAGACGATGTCGGAGTTTTAGAGTTAACTGCCGAGCGACTGAACACGATGTCGGAGTTTTTGAGGTAACGTCGAGTGACTTGAAGACAACGTCAGCGTTTTAGAGGTAACGCCGAGTGACTGAATATGATGTTGGAGTTTTAGAGTTAACTGCCGAGCGACTTGAGGGCGACGTCAGCGTTTTAGAGGTAACGCCGAGCGACTTGAAGGCGACGTCAGCGTTTTAGAGGTAACGCGGAGTAACTGAATATGATGTCGGAGTTTTAGAGTTAACTGCCGAGCGACTTGAGGGCGACGTCAGCGTTTTAGAGGTAACGCCGAGTGATAGCAGGCTGCGTGGGCCACTTTGAGGATAATAGCCGAGTGATGATGTGGCGCACCGGTGTTTTGGAAATAACTGCCGGATGATGATGTGGCACGCTGGTGTTTTGGAAATAGCCGCCGGGTGCTGACTGGGCGCTTTTTGAAATGGTATCTGGCTCGAGAATATCCTATAAGTGCTGCGCTTTTAGCCGCCTTTGCTTTCCGTGCCCTAGTTCTTGCTTTCTTGCTTCCGAATCCTCTCTGCAATTCGCTTCCCACTCTGCTCGCCGGTAGAATCAAGATGGCACCCAAGAGGAAGGCCTCGAGTTCGTCTGCCGTGGTGATTCCTCCAATCGACCCCAATAGCCAGTTGCCTTTCGCAGGTAACCACATGTCTGTCATCTCCGAGACCGAACTTCTCCACCTCGTGTCCATCGGGGTTCTTCCCCCGAGGGAGCTCTGCTCTTGGCGGATTTGTCATGGGGTCACTGTCCCGACAGAGGATAACCATGAGTCCGTGATTTACGCCCCTTTCCTTCTCCGCGGCCTCGGTCTTCCCATTTCTCCCTTTTTCCGCGGCCTCCTTGATTTCTACCATCTTAACTTGACCCATCTGAATCCCAATTCTATCCTGCAAATTTCCATTTTCGTTCATTTATGCGAAGCCTTTCTTGGCGTGCTGCCACATTTTGGGTTGTGGAAGTACTTGTATCACTGTCGCCCTGGGATGGCCGGAGGGCAACATCAGTTGGTTGGGGGTGCTAGCTTGGAGATGCGCCGCGGGAGGAAAACTGAGTATCTCGAAATCCCTCTCAAAGACAGTATCAAGGGATGGCGCTTGGAGTGGTTCATTGTTGAGAATTATGGGAACTCTCTCCCCCCTCGGTCGGGAAGACAGCCGGACGTTCGCACCCCGAGTTGGACCGAGTGCCCCACGGATCAGGAGGTAGCTGAGGCAGGTGCTTTGCTAGCTGAAGTTGGATTGCTGAAGGAGAGAGGCCTGACTGCTGAAGCTGTGGTTGCTGATTTTGTCTTCAAGAATATTCAGCCGTTGAAAGACAGGGCACACCCGGCTTATCTGTATCGAGGCCTAGCCGACTCAACTCGGGTTACCAACAGAAGAATTCCCCCTTTAGACTTGGTGAGCCAACTTGAGATGATCCTTAGAGGCAAGGTGTCAAACGTTGGTGCCCCAGTGGCATACTCAGCCTGGAACTTGCCTCCTCCCAAAGCCTTCACTCTTTTTGTGTCAAATCCACCTGTCACTGATGGCAGTTTGGGCCTTAGAGTGCGACCCTCCGCTGAAGAAGTTAGTGCCTTCGTTGCCTCGCTCGGGGAGATTCCTGATGATGAACGGTAGGTCCATTTTGAGGTGCCCCTGAATCCTAGTGATGCAGAGATAAGTGCTATGCTTGATTTGCTGGCTGAGGACTCTTCTGATGCTGCTCCTGCTCGGACATTGGTGGTGGCGCCCCTCCCAGAGGCTGGTACGACCTTGGATATTCAGAAGCCTGGCAGCACTCGCCCGAGGCGCCCTTGCCGAGCCAATCAACCTGATCCTTCTGCTGATGAGCAGAAAAAGAAAAAGAGACGCCTCCGGCGAGTATCCAGTTTGGATCGGGACGTTGGTACTTCGGTTCCTGCTGCTGAAGAAACGCCTGTGACTAAATTTATTGACGCTGACCCCAATGGGTGTACCCAATCTGCTGCTGATCCCAATGTGGGTGCTCCATCTGTTGCTGATCCCAATGGGGGTGCTGCCTGTGTTGCTAATGAAGACGACGAGGAGGAAGAGGATGAAGTTCCTTTGACTCAGAAAAACAGTCGGCAGTTCATCGCTAGTGGTGAAAGTAGTGGAGTTCCTTCTCCTGCTTTGTCTGCTCTCATTGGTCTGCAAGAATTGTCCCTGGCGAATTTTGATCAGACTCTTGAGGATATGGTCCCAGAGGATTTGTTATCAGAGCCAGCAGATGATGGTGTGATGGAGGTTTGTACTGATGTGCTTGATGCTGGGTTGAGGTCATCCCGTGCCTCGTCGACCTTAGAGCGTGATCTCGAGGGTCAGGAGACTGATTTGGATCGTCCCGGTCCCATGGAAGTAACTGAGGGCCCATCAGCCTTAGAGGTGGCTACCGCAGAGAACTTGGACCCCAAGGATGGTGCTGACACTTGCCCAGCCCCCGAGGATGTTGCCGGGGATGACTTGGTTCGGGTGGGAAGTGCAAGCCACTGCCCAGCCCCCGAGGGTGCTGCCGGGGATGATCCGGCTCAAGTGGGCAGTGCAAACTATGACCCAGCCCCCGAGGGTGTCCGAGCGGGGTCTCCCTCTTGTACTTCCATGGACGTTCATGCAGGATCGCCTCCGCACTCCGGCTGCATGGTGGTAGCCCAAGCTTTGGACCAGGGGGTCGCTTTAGAGGGCAGCGTCCCCGCTGACCAGGTTTTGGGCTCTGTTGATGGCACTGAGTTGGTTCCTGCTGGTTCGTTGCAAGCTGCTTCGGGTGGCGGCCTTACGCCCGGTCGTCAATTGATCTCTCATGATTTGGGGGTCCCTTCGTTCTTTTCCAACCTCCAGGTACTGTGATATACTTTAGCTTGATTTTTACACCGCATGAACTGCTGTCATTATACTCATCTGTTCTCCTTATCAGGCTTTGGTGGACGGGATGGCTAGCCAGCTGGGGTTACAAGGTACTTCTGTTCCAGAAGGAGCTTTGTCTCTTGCACGTTGGAATCCAGTGTTACTTCAACATTGTGTCTCTGACTTGGAGGCGACCAATGCTGGTTAGTGCTTTTTTGCTTCTCTTTGTCTTCACTGTAGACTGCTTTACATTCTGACCCCTTTTGTTTGATTGTCTCTTGCTAGGTATGGCTCGGCAGATTTCCACTCTTGAAGAAAAACATTCTCGAGATCAGGCTGAATTGGTCCAGCGGTGCTCTGACTTTGAGGAAAAGTATTCTCAAAGTCAGACTGAACTAGCTCAGGTCTCTGCTGCCTTAGATGACGCCAATGCACTGAGTTCTTCTCTTCACGCTCAGCTTAATTCTGAAAAGGTGACTCATGAAACTGTGCTTTGCCTTGTTGTGCTCCTATTAGTTGCTTGATGTTTGAGGGAGTTGACTTTTGTTTGCAGGAAGAAAAACGTATCCTTGCTGCTTCTTGTGATAGTCTTGACAGATTGTATCGCGATTCTAGCAACTCGCTGACCATCCTGGAGAGGAGTCATCGCTTCACCATGGAAGAGTTAGACAACCAACGCTGTAAGCTACAGGAATCTACGGATGAGGTGACCCGGCTCAAGCAGTTGATATCAGCGAAGGACGCTACTATCAAAGAACTCCGAGCTTCCAAGAAATCCATCGCCCAGGAGTTAGAAACTGCTTGGCTGGCTGCCAAGGTTGCTGAAGAAACTTCCGTTACTCTCAGAGCCCAGTGCGACAGAGCCATGGATAAGGCCATTCGGGCGGGGCGAATCTTGATGAGGAGACCCGACGTGGTTGTTCCCGAAGATATAAGGGCTGACGTGAATGCTGCCCCTGATTCCTCGAGTCGCCCTTCCTCATTGATTGCTCCTGAGAAAAATATCACAAAATAGAGAAACATTTTGCGTGCTTTGAGCGCGCGGTTAGCATGGTCAGACATTCGTTAGAGGACGTCATTTCAGTACTTGAACGACATTGTTATTCTCATATTGTTTCAGAATTCATCAGTTCGTAAATTTGCAGTAGTAAAATGATGTGCGATGGTTTTGAAATTTGTTTGCGGGATATAGAAGTCATCCTTATATGAGTAATTGTAAGCACGTCAGATCGCCTTAAGTCGCTGCTGACTTAAGTCGATTGCTTCTGTTAATAGGGCATAGTGATCACCCCGAATTAAGTAAGCGTGAGCATGTTGCACCGCCTTAGGTCGTTGCCGACTTAAGCCGATTGCTCTGTTAGCAGGGCATAGTGGTCACCCCGAGTTAAGTAAGCGCGAGCATGTTGCACCACCTTAAGTCGTTGCCGACTTAAGCCGATTGCTCGGTTAGCAGGGCATAGTGGTCACCTCGAGTTAAGTAAGCGCGAGCATGTTGCACCGCCTTAAGTCGTTACCGACTTAAGCCGATTGCTCCATTAGTAGGGCATAGTGATCACCCTGAGTTAAGTAAGCGCGAGCATGTTGCACCGCCTTAAGTCGTTGCTGACTTAAGCTGATTGCTCCGTTAGCAGGGCATAGTGGTCACCCCGAGTTAAGTAAGCGCGAGCATGTTGCACCGCCTTAAGTCGTTGCCGACTTAAGCCGATTTCTCCGTTAGCAGGGCATAGTGGTCACCCCGAGTTAAGTAAGCGTGAGCATGTTGCACCGCCTTAGGTCGTTGCCGACTTAAGCCGATTGCTCCGTTGGCAGGGCATAGTGGTCACCCCGAGTTAAGTAAGCGCGAGCATGTTGCACCGCCTTAAGTCGTTGCCGACTTAAGTCGATTGCTCCGTTAGCAGGGCATAGTGGTCACCCCGAGTTAAGTAAGAATGCAAGTCAATCATGAACAAACTGAGTATCTTTGAAGCCTTTTTTTTATTGATGACATATTTCCATTTTACATAGTACATCGTCGTCCCGATAGCTTTTGAAATACAGCTAGAGATAAAATTTCCTGAGGTGTTCTATATTCCAGGAGTTCCCGACTTCTGTGCCGTCCATCTGAGTGAGACGATATGATCCTGGCCGAGTGACTTCTGCTACTATGAAGGGTCCTTCCCATAAGGGTGATAACTTGTGTCGTCCCTCCCCCATTAGAATTCGGCGGAGGACGAGATCTCCTACTGAGAAGGATCGCTGCCGCACGGCCTTGTCGTGATAGCGCCTTAGAGTCTGCTGGTATCGTGCTGATTGGATTACTGCATTCAGCCGTTCTTCCTCGAGTACATCAATGTCCTCCAGCCTGGTGGCTTCGACTTCTGCTATGTTTTCGAAGATTAACCTTGGCGCTCCGAACTTGAGGTCGGCTGGTAATACTGCCTCTGACCCATAGACCATGAAGAAAGGAGTGTTTCCATGCAGAGCTCGGCTAGGCTGGGTTCTTAGGCTCCAGACGACATAGGGCAATTCTCTTATCCATTTTCCTGCGAACTTTTCGTTCTTATCGAAGACCTTTTTCCTGAGTGCCTCCAGTATCATCCCGTTGGCTCGCTCAACCTGTCCGTTGGCTCTTGGATGTGCTACAGAAGCATACTTGATCTGAATGCTTTTTTGTTCGCAAAAGTCGAAGAACTCTGAACTTGTGAAGTTGGATCCTAGGTCAGTTATGATGTTGTTTGGTATCCCGAATCTGAATATTATGTCTTGTATGAATTCCACGGCCTTAGCTGAGGTCAAAGAGGCAATGGGTTTGAATTCTATCCATTTAGTGAATTTGTCGATTGCTACCAGTACATGAGTGTATCCTCCTTGAGCTTTCTTGAAAGGTCCAATCATATCCAGTCCCCAGCACGCAAAGGCCCAAGTCACTGGTATGGTCTGCAGTTGCTGTGCTGGTAGATGTTGTTGTTTTGACAAGTACTGGCAAGCTTCGCACCTCTGAACTAACTCGGCTGCATCATTCTTCGCTGTTGGCCAATAGAATCCTGACCTGAAAACCTTCCCGACTAGTGTCTTAGACGCCGCATGTATTCCACATTGCCCGGCATGGACCTCCTCCAGAAGTCGCTTCCCAGTAGATGAGAGAATGCACTTCATGAGGACGCCTGATGCACCCCTTCTGTATAATGTCTCCCCAATGAGTGTGTAGTGAGCCGACTGTCTGACAATGCGCTCAGCTGCATTTTTATCATCTGGTTCCTCTTCATTCTTTATATACCTGATGATTGGCCTTCTCTAGTCATCAGAGTCTGACTCGGGTTGATTTATAATATTACACTCTTCTGCTTGATCCATCAAGATGCTCGTTTGTAGTATTTCTTGTACAAAGACTCCAGGTGGGACCTGAGTTCGACTGGATCCTAGCTTGGACAACACATCGGCTGCCGTGTTCCGATCTCTTTCTACATGATGAAATTCCAGACCCTTAAATTTATCTTCTAGCTTTCGGACGGCATTGCAGTACTTTCCCATTGAATCGCTTGAACAATCTCACTCTTTGTTTATCTGGCTAATGACTACCAGAGAGTCTCCGTATACCATCAATCTCTTGATGCCCAATGATATGGCGATGTTCAATCCATGGATCAGAGCTTCATACTCGGCTGCATTGTTGGAGGCCGGAAACAACAACTGGAGGGCATATTTGAGGTGCTCGCCTATAGGTGCGGCGAAGAGAATTCCCGCTCCTGCTCCATGCAGCTTCAGCGAGCCATCAAAATACATTCGCCATACTTCTGCAGTCTCTGGGTTATCTGGTACTTGCAATTCAGTCCACTCTGATACGAAATCAACCAGTGCTTGAGTTTTGATGGCAGTGCGAGGTCGGAACTCGATGTCATGAGATCCCAGCTCACAAGCCCACTTGGCTATTCGGCCAATGGCTTCCTTGTTGTGAAGAATATCCCCTATCGGAAAACCAGTGACTACTATGACTTTGTGGTCATCAAAGTAATGACGTAGCTTGCGGGCAGTTAGAAGTACTGCATATAATAGCTTCTGAACTTGAGGGTACTTTTTCTTTGAGGGACCCAGAACTTCACTGATGAAGTAAACAGGATGTTGCACTGGGTAGGTATGTCCTTCTTCTGCTCGCTCGACTACCAACGCGGTGCTTACCACGTGAGTCGTGCAAGAGATGTATAGCAGCAGATCTTCAGCTGGTTGAGTTGATGTGGCTCGCCGTGGCGGCTTCAGTACTGGCGGTGTTGTCAAGAATCTTTTCAGTGCATCTAGAGCTTCCTGTGCCTCTAAAGTCCACTGAAACTTATCCACCTTCTTGAGTAGCTTGTAAAATGGTAAACCTTTGTCCCCCAGCCTGGATATAAATCTGCTCAGAGCTGCCATACATCCAGTTAGTCGCTGAACCTTCTTTTGTGATCGAGGTGCTTCCATCTTCATGATAGCTTCAATCTTATCCGGATTAGCCTCAATTCCCCGGTGGCTGACAATAAACCCGAGTAACTTTCCTGCTGGTACCCCAAAAACACATTTTTCGGGATTAAGCTTCCATCGATACCGCCTCAGACTGTTGAAAACCAGCTTTAAGTCTTCGATGAAGTTTTCCGAGTTCTCCGTTTTGATTACCACGTCATCTACGTAGGCCTCCACACGCTTGCCCCAGTGATGGGCTAAGCATGTTTGAATAGCTCTCTGATAAGTTGCTCCAGCGTTTTTGAGACCGAACGGCATGGAGGTATAACAGAAAGCACCAAACGGAGTGATGAACGCTGTTTTTTCCTCGTCTTCCTTTGCCAAACTAATCTGATGGTATCCGGAATAGCAATCCAGGAAAGACAGCACATAACATCCAGCGGTGGAGTCCACCACCTGGTCTATCCTCGGGAGCTCGAAGGGATCCTTTGGACAATGTTTGTTGAGATCAGTATAGTCGACGCACATGCGCCAATCCACTTTATTCTTTTTTAGTACAAGAACAGGGTTGGCTAACCAATCGGGATGTAACACCTCTCTAATGAATCCAGCCGCGACCAAGCGAGCTAACTCGGCGCGAATGGCCTCTCTCTTGTCGGGCGTGAAACGATGTAGTTTTTGCCGAATCGGCCTTGCCTGGGGATAGACCTTCAGTTTGTGCTCGGCCAGTTCTCTTGGGACTCCCGGCATATCCGCAGGTTGCCATGCGAATACATCTCGGTTATCTTGCAGAAACTGGACGAGCGCGCTTTCCTATTTGTCGTCCAGGCTGGAGCTGATGATGGCAGTCTTGCGTTCATCACCAAACCCCAGGTTGATCCTTTTAGTTTCTTCAGTCGGCCGCATAGAGGTCGCGGCCTGAGCTTCGTTTGCCGGTACTGCAAGGTCCTCCTCAGGCTTAGAGTTCGCCTGTGTTGAAGAAATCGTCGACCGCTTGGTGGTGAGGCCGCTTGGATGGCCACTCGGAAACACTCTGCGGCGCCTTGGAAGTCGGCGCGCACAGTTATGATTCCTTGTGGTCCTGGCATCTTCAGTATCATGTACGTGTAATGAAAAATGGCCATGAATTTGGCCAATCCCGGCCTCCCGATGATGGCGTTGTACCCACAGTCGAAGTTCGCCACTTCGAACCTCAGGAACTCGGTCCTGTAGTTCTCCGGAGTTCTGAAGGTGACGGGCATGTAGATGTGGCCCAGCGGGTATTCCCCTTCAGTCGGCACGATGCCGAAGAAGGGAGTGTCCGACTCGTGGAGCTCTTTGAGGTGAACTCCCAAGCCCTGGAGTGTCCGGGGGAAGGTGACGTTGATGCTGCTCCCCCCGTCCACCAACACCTTCTTCACCCTGCTCTCTCGGATCACCGGATCGACGAGGAGCGAGTATTTGCCTGGGTGGTCGAAGTTGAGCCATTGATCCGCCCGAGTGAAATTGATCGGGTGCTCTGACCACCGGTACGGGGCGGGAGGACCGGTGGTCGCCACCAGTATCTGGCGATCGTTTAGCTTTTGTTGTCTTCTGTTCTCCTGCGATCCGTGTCCGTCGAAGATGACGTTGACCTCCCTGTCAACGCGCGGGAAAGCTCCTCCTCCTCCCTCCTCCTGCTGCTGGGGCTGTCGTGGTTCTTCTGATCCTCCCCTCGGCGGAGGAGGAGGTAGAGGTTGGAAGGGTCGGCCGTGCCCGACGGAATGCTTGAAGTCCCGGTAGTTCCGAAGAGTGTGGCACATGTCCTTGTGGTACGGGCACTGGGCGTCGAGGATGTCGTCCAGCGGGCGCTCGCCTCCGCGAGGTCCTCCCCGGGCACGAGAGGCTGGTGGTCCGGCGGCATGTACCTCTTCGCGAGGTCTCTTCTCCCAGCGTTTGTCGGGCTGCCGGTTCGCGTCGCGTGGTGGTGCTGCCGGTGCGGGCTTCACTCCTCTGATGAGGTCCTGGGCTCGCTCGTCGGCGGTGATGTAGAGGTCGGCTTCCCGTAATAGCTCCTCGGAGGTATTCGGCGCCTTCTGTAATATGGCTCGTACGAAAACTGAGTCATTAGATCCTCTGTAGAAGTCCTCAATCACGGCCGCCTCCGTGACCTCGGGGATACGATTTCTCATGGTCTGGAACCTTTTAAGGTACGACCGGAGAGTTTCGTCCCCCCGGCGCTTGATGGATTTGAGGTCCCATGGTTGCGCCGGTTTGTCGGAGAGGGACTGGAAATTGGCGGTGAAGCGTCGACTGAAGTCGCCCCAGTCGTCGATGCAGTGTCGAGGTAGATGTCGCAGCCATTGCAGCCCGTCTTGCCCGAGGACAATGGGTAAGTACGCGGTCATCACGTCTTCGGATGCCCCGGCAGCTCGAGCAGCGGTGGTGTAGACGGCTAGCCAGCCCCCTGGATCCTGCTTAGGTTCATATTTGTCGACATTGGATACCTTGAAGTTAGGAGGCCATTGGATGGCCCTAAGGCGTGGAGTAAGAGCAGACACTCCGCACGTGTCCTCCTGTCGTCGTGGATGATGTCTGTCCCGGGGAGGGGAGTAGTTGTTGCGGTTCCTCGACCGTCCCCGAGTGGTACCGCCTGTCGAGGCCGTTGCCGACTCAGTTCTGGTGGCCTGGCTCCGAGCTGGGATGCCATGATCCCTGTCGTACTCTTCCCGGCGGCGGATCTCGTTCTCATGCCGTCGTTCACGCGAAGCATTGATGGAACTTCGTGCGTCTCGGCGGCTGTTGATGGCGTGTCGTAGATCGTTCGGTGGGTGAGCAAGCGGTAGAAGATGGTTGGTTGCCTGGGTCACAACCTTCGGTAGCCCTCGGCGTCGGGAGTCCGAGGGAGCCCATCATCTATCCGAGCTAGTACTCCCCCAACTTCGCTCGGCGTGTTCATGGCTCGGGCGAAGTCGGGATTCAGGTTGCGCCCGAAGAGCGGATTCTCCCGGCGTTGCCTTGCGTCTTGCTCAGCTTGTTCTTGAGCTCGGCGGCGATCACGTCGCCAGGAGTTCCTTCGTTCTCTGAAGACGCGTTCCTCCGGAGTTTCTCCTATCTCCGAGACCTTGTCCCGCAAGACAGGTTCCTCCGGATTCCGTTCTCCGGCCTCGTGATGTCGCCGAACGTTTCGGCGTCGGTTTCTCCGTCGGCGGGATTCTCGTTGAGGTGGTTCTTCTCCGGGTGCGGTCGGCTCATCGTCGGAGTCGGGAGGCGACTCAACTCTCCCGATGAAGAGAACGTCGGGATAGAATGGTGCTGCTGTCGTGGCGACCTTCTTTCCGTTCTCCTTTAAGGGCGGAGGAACGGAAAGAACAATTTGCTTCCCCTTGGTCTCCTTCTTCCTCGCGATCTGTGTCCATTCTTTTGTCGGGGAAGTAGACAGTGGAGTTCTCCGGGTCAGCGGGCTCTCGGCCCCTGACTTTCTGAAGGCGATCTTTTCCCGGAGAACTTCTCCGATATTTTCAGAGTTTGTTGGAGGAGACTTCTTTTTCGGCGGATCTGCAATGCGGTGTAGAGTTCCCTCTTCATCCACTACGGATGAGATTGTTCCGAAGCAGAATACGGATCCGGGACGAAGGGTGATCTTGTTGTGGAAGGTGACGGCCATTGAGCTAGCTTGGATCGTCGACACACCCGCTACCTGGCGCGCCAGCTGTCGGTGTTTTGGGTCCGACCGCACACCCGGGGTTGCCCCTCAAGGTGTTTTTAGGAGTAGGGCGGTGTCGCCGACTGTAGCAAAATGGTTCATGCCAGATGCACGAGGGACAGTGGACAATGTTTACAGGTTCGGGCCGCTTAGAGATGCGTAACACCCTACGTCCTGGTGAGTATGCTTGGTGAATGAGGTTACAAGGTAGCTCTCTGAATTGAGAATGCAGAGAGTTAAGGTGGGTGGCTGAATAATAGGGTCGATCGTTCTGAAGGGGTGCCCCCTAGGCCTTATATACTCGACCGTGGGGCAATACACCCGGATATGATAACAATGTGTAACTTAAAGATAGTGAACTGTTTGATTTAATCTCCCTATAGTTCCGCCGACCTATCCTCGCATGGCCCCGTTGCATGGGGGCTCTAGCGCGGGAAAGTCGGATCTCTGTTGTGGTCGCTCGCTAAACGTTGTGGGCCATCCGGGCTTGCACCAATCCGGCCTCATGTCAACCTGTTTTGCTGATTGTCCCTCCCCAGGCCCACGAAAGAATGACCTTACGATTTATTGGGCCCTTGGGCCTTTCGTGAGGTCTTTTACTCTTCCAGTGGACCCGGGGGATATCTGTCCCCCACATACACCTCACTACACATATGTTTCCTTGCCATAGATCACATTCTTGGATTTATGGTGGACCCCATTTCTTGGTCAGAAATCCATAGGTGTTAGCCTTTAGTGTCATTGAAAATGGTCGTTCATGGCTATTTTCGACAAAAATGGGGGTTGTGTGGCCATTGATCATCGACCAGAGGCTCATATACTTCACCCCACATATATTTTCTTGCCATAGATCACATTCTTGGATTTCTGGAGGAGACCATTTCTTGGTCAAAAATCTGTTGGTGTTAGCCTTCGGTATTATTGAAAATGGTCGTTCATGGCTATTTTCGACTAAAATGGGGGTTGTGTGGCCATTTATCATCGACCAGAGGCTCGTACAATTCACCCCACATATGTTTCCTTGCCATAGATCACATTCTTGGATTTCTGGTGGAGACCATTTCTTGGTCAAAAATCCGTACGTGTTAGCCTTCGGTATTATTGAAAATGGTCATTCATGGTTATTTTCGACAAAAATGGGGGTTGTGTGGCCATTGATCTTCGACCAGAGGCTCATACACCTCACTACACTTATGTTTCCTTGCCATAGATCACATTCTTGGATTTATGGTGGAGACCATTTCTTGGTCAAAAATCCATAGGTGTTAGCCTTCAGTGTCATTGAAAATGGTCGTTCATGGCTATTTTCGACAAAAATGGGGGTTGTGTGGCCATTGATCATCGACCAGAGGCTCGTACACTTCACCCCACATATGTTTTCTTGCCATAGATCACATTCTTGTATTTCTAGAGGAGACCATTTCTTGGTCAAAAATCTGTTGGTGTTAGCCTTCGGTATTATTGAAAGTGGTCGTTCATGGCTATTTTTGACTAAAATGGGGGTTGTGTGGCCATTTATCATCGACCGGAGGCTCATACAATTCACCCCACATATGTTTCCTTGCCATAGATCACATTCTTGGATTTATGGTGGAGACCATTTCTTGGTCAAAAATCCATACGTGTTAGCCTTTGGTATTATTGAAAATGGTCGTTCATGGCTATTTTCGACACAAATGGGGGTTGTGTGGCCATTGATCTTCGACTAGAGGCTCATACACCTCACTACACATATGTTTCCTTGCCATAGATCACATTCTTGGATTTATGGTGGAGACCATTTCTTGGTCAAAAATCCATAGGTGTTAGCCTTCTGTGTCATTGAAAATGGTCGTTCATGGCTATTTTCGACAAAAATGGGGGATGTGTGGCCATTGATCATCGACGAGAGGCTCGTACACTTCACCCCACATATGTTTTCTTGCCATAGATCAGAATCTTGGATTTCTCGTGGAGACCATTTGTTGGTCAAAAATTCGTAGGTGTTAGCCTTCAGTGTCATTGAAAATGGTCATTCATGGCTATTTTCGACAAAAATGGGGGTTGTGTCGCCATTGATCATCGACCAGAGGATCGTACACCTCACCCCACATAAGTTTCCTTGCCATATATCACATTCTTGGATTTCTGGTGGAGACCATTTCTTGGTCAAAAATCCGTAGGTGTTAGCCTTCGGTATTATTGAAAATGGTCCTTCATGGCTATTTTTGACAAAAATGGGGGTTGTGTGGCAATTGATCATCGACCAAAGGCTCATACACCTCACCCCACATGTGTTTCCTTGCCATAGACCACATTCTTGGATTTCTGGTGGTGACCATTTCTTGGTCAAAAATCCGTAGGTGTTAGCCTTCGGTATTATTGAAAATGGTCGTTCATGGCTATTTTCGATAAAAATGGGGGTTGTGTGGCCATTGATCATCGACCAAAGGCTATTACACCTCACCCCACATATGTTTCCTTGCCATAGACCACATTCTTGGATTTCTGGTGGTGACCATTTGTTGGTCAAAATTCCGTAGGTGTTAGCTTTCGGTATTATTGAAAATGGTCGTTCATGGCTATTTTCATCAAAAATGGCGGTTGTGTGGCCATTTATCATCGAGCAGAGGCTCGTACACCTCACCCCACATTTGTTTCCTTGCCATAGAGCACACTCTTGGATTTCTGGTGGAGACCATTTCTTGGTCAAAAATTCGTACGTGTTAGCCTTCGGTATTATTGAAAATGGTCGTTCATGGCTATTTTCGACAAAATGGGGGTTGTGTGGCCATTGATCATCGACCAGAGGCTCGTACACCTCACCCACATATGTTTCCTTGCCGTAGATCACATTCTTGGATTTCTGGTGGAGACCATTTCTTGGTCAAAAATCCGTACGTGTTAGCCTTCGGTATTATTGAAAATGGTCGTTCATGGCTATTTTTGACAAAATAGAGGTTCTGTGGCCATTGATCATCGACCAGAGGCTCATACACCTCACCCACATATTTTTCCTTGACATAGATCACATTTTTGGATTTCTAGTGGAGACCATTTCTTGGGCAAAAATCCGAATGTGTTAGCCTTCGGTATTATTGAAAATGGTCATTCATGGCTATTTTCGACAAAAATGGGGGTTGTGTGGCCATTTATCTTCAACCAGAGGCTCATACACCTCACTACACATATGTTTTCTTGCCATAGATCACATTCTTGGATCTATGGTGGAGACCAGTTCTTGGTCAAAAATCCATAAGTGTTAGCCTTCAGTGTCATTGAAAATAGTCGTTGATGGCAATTTTTGACAAAAATGGGGGTTGTGTGGCCATTGATAATCGACCAGGGGCTCGTACACCTCACCCACATATGTTTCCTTGCCATAGATCACATTCTTGGATTTCTGGTGGAGACCATTTCTTGGTCAAAAATCCGTAGGTGTTAGCCTTCGGTATTATTGAAAATGGTCGTTCATGGCTATTTTCGACAAAAATGGCGGTTGTGTGGCCATTTATCATCCACCAGAGGCTCGTACACCTCACCCCACATATGTTTAGTTGCCATAGATCACAATCTTGGATTTCTCGTGGAGACCATTTCTTGGTCAAAAATCCGTACGTGTTAGCCTTCGGTATTATTGAAAATGGTCGTTCATGGCTGTTTTCGACAAAAATGGGGGTTGTGTGGCCATTCATCATCGACCAGAGGCTCGTACACCTCACCCCAAATATGTTTCCTTGCCATAGATCATATTCTTGGATTTCTGGTGGAGACGATTTCTTGGTCAAAAATCCGTAGGTGTTAGCCTTCGGAATTATTGAAAATGGTCGTTCATGGATATTTTCGACAAAAATGGGGGTTGTGTGGCCATTGATCATCGATCAGAGGCTCGTACACCTCACCCCACATATGTTTCCTTGCCATATAGATCACATTCTTGGATTTCTGGTGGAGTCCATTTCTTGGTCAAAAATCTGTAGGTGTTAGCCTTCGGTATTATTGTAAATGGTCGTTCATGGCTATTTTCAACAAAAATGGGGGTTGTGTGGCCATTGATCATCGGCCAGAGGCTCATACACCTCACCCCACATATGTTTCCTTGCCATAGATCACATTCTTGGATTTCTGGTGGAGACCATTTCTTGGTAAAAATTCCGTACGTGTTAGCCTTCGGTATTATTGAAAATGGTCATTCATGGCTATTTTCGACACAAATGGGGGTTGTGTGGCCATTGATCTTCGACCAGAGGCTTATACACCTCACTACACATATGTTTCCTTGCCATATATCACATTCTTGGATTTATGGTGGAGACCATTTCTTGGTCAAAAATCCAAAGGTGTTAGCCTTCAGTGTCATTGAAAATGGTCGTTCATGGCTATTTTCGACAAAAATGGGGGTTGTGTGGCCATTGATCATCGACCAGAGGCTCGTACACTTCACCCCACAAATGTTTTCTTGCCATAGATCACAATCTTGGATTTCTCGTGGAGACCATTTGTTGGTCAAAAATTCGTAGGTGTTAGCCTTCAGTGTCATTGAAAATGGTCATTCATGGCTATTTTCGACAAAAATGGGGGTTGTGTCGCCATTGATCATCAACCAGAGACTCGTACACCTCACCCCACAAAAGTTTCCTTGCCATAGATCACATTCTTGGATTTCTGGTGGAGACCATTTCTTGGTCAAAAATCCGTAGGTGTTAGCCTTCGGTATTATTGAAAATGGTCGTTCATGGCTATTTTCATCAAAAATGGGGGTTGTGTCGCCATTGATCATCAACCAGAGACTCGTACACCTCACCCCACATATGTTTCCTTGCCATAGATCACATTCTTGGATTTCTAGTGGAGACCATTTCTTGGTCAAAAATTCGTATGTGGTAGCCTTCGGTATTATTGAAAATGGTTGTGGTCGTTCATGGCTATTTTCGACAAAATGGGGGTTGTGTGGCCATTGATCATCGACCAGAGGCTCGTACACCTCACCCGCATATGTTTCCTTGCCGTAGATCACATTCTTGGATTTCTGGTGGAGACCATTTCTTGGTCAAAAATCCGTACGTGTTAGCCTTCGGTATTATTGAAAATGGTCGTTCATGGCTATTTTCGACAAAATAGAGGTTCTGTGGCCATTGATCATCGACCAGAGGCTCATACACCTCACCCACATATGTTTCCTTGCCGTAGATCACATTCTTGGATTTCTGGTGGAGACCATTTCTTGGGCAAAAATCCGAATGTGTTAGCCTGCGGTATTATTGAAAATGGTTATTCATGGCTATTTTCGACAAAAATGGGGGTTGTGTGGCCATTTATCTTCAACTAGAGGCTCATACACCTCACTACACATATGTTTTCTTGCCATAGATCACATTCTTGGATCTATGGTGGAGACCAGTTCTTGGTCAAAAATCCATAGGTGTTAGCCTTCAGTGTCATTGAAAATAGTCGTTCATGGCTATTTTCGACAATAATGGGGGTTGTGTGGCCATTGATAATCGACCAGAGGCTCGTACACCTCACCCCACATATGTTTCCTTGCCATAGATCACATTCTTGGATTTCTGGTGGAGACCATTTCTTGGTCAAAAATCCGTAGGTGTTAGCCTTCGGTATCATTGAAAATGGTCGTTCATGGCTATTTTCGACAAAAATGGGGGTTGTGTGGCCATTGATCATCGACCAGAGGCTCGTACACCTCACCCCACATATGTTTTATTGCCATAGATCAAAATCTTGGATTTCTCGTGGAGACCATTTCTTGGTCAAAAATCCGTAGGTGTTAGCCTTCGATATTATTGTAAATGGTCATTCATGGCTATTTTCGACAAAAACGGGGGTTGTGTGTCCATTGGTCATCGACCAGAGGCTCATACACCTCACCCCACATATGTTTACTTGCCATAGATCACATTCTTGGATTTCCGGTGGAGACCATTTCTTGGTCAAAAATCTATAGGTGTTAGCCTCTGGTATTATTGAAAATGGTCGTTCATGGCTATTTTGATAAAAAATGGGGGTTGTATGGCCATTTATCATCAACCAGAGGCTCGTACACCTCACTCCACATATGTTTCTTGCCAAAGATCACATTCTTGGATTTCTGGTGGAGACCATTTCTTGGTCAAAAATTCGTACGTGTTAGCCTTCGGTATTATTGAAAATGGTCGTTCATGGCTATTTTCGACAAAATGGGGGTTGTGTGGCCATTGATCATAGACCAGAGGCTCGTACACCTCACCCCACATATGTTTCCTTACCATAGATCACATTCTTGGATTTCTGGTGGAGACCATTTCTTGGGCAAAAATCCGAATGTGTTAGACTTCGGTATTTTTGAAAATGGTCATTCATGGCTATTTTCGATAAAAATGGGTGTTGTTTCGCCATTGATCTTCGACCAGAGGCTCACACACCTCACTACACATATGTTTCCTTGCCATATATCACATTCTTGGATTTATGGTGGAGACCATTTCTTGGTCAAAAATCCATAGGTGTTAGCCATCAGTGTCATTGAAAATGGTTGTTTTCGACAAAATAGAGGTTCTGTGGCCATTGATCATCGACAAGAGGCTCATACACCTCACCCCACATATGTTTTCTTGCCATAGAACACATTCTTGGATTTCTGGTGGAGACCATTTCTTGGTCAAAAATCTGTAGGTGTTAGCCTTTGGTATTATTGAAAATGGCCATTCATGGCTATTTTCGACAAAAATGGGGGTTGTGTGGCCATTTATCTTCAACCAGAGGCTCATACACCTCACTACACATATCTTTTCTTGCCATATATCACATTCTTGGATCTATGGTGGAGACCAGTTCTTGGTCAAAAATCCGTAGGTGTTAGCCTTCAATGTCATTGAAAATAGTCGTTCATGGCTATTTTCGACAAAAATGGGGGTTGTGTGGCCATTGATAATCGACCAGAGGCTCGTACACCTCATCCCACAAATGTTTCCTTGCCATAGATCACATTCTTGGATTTCTGGTGGAGACCATTTCTTGGTCAAAAATCCGTATGTGTTAGCCTTCGGTATTATTGAAAATGGTCGTTCATGGCTATTTTCGACAAAAATGGGGGTTGTGTGGCCATTTATCTTCGACCAGAGGCTCGTACACCTCACCCCATATAAGTTTCATTACCATAGATCACAATCTTGGATTTCTCGTGTAGAACATTTCTTGGTCAAAAATCCGTACGTGTTAGCCTTCTGTAATATTGAAAATGGTCGTTCATGGCTAGTTTCGACAAAAATGGGGGTTGTGTGGCCATTGATCATCGACCAGAGGCTCGTACACCTCACCCCACATATGTTTCCTTGCCATAGATAATATTCTTGAATTTCTGGTGGAGACGATTTCTTGGTCAAAAATCCGTAGGTGTTAGCCTTCTGTATTATTGAAAATGGTCGTTAATGGCTATATTTGACAAAAATGGGGGTTGTGTGGCCATTGATCATCGACTAGAGGCTCGTACACCTCACCCCACATATGTTTCCTTGCCATAGATCACATTCCTGGATTTCTGGTGGAGACCGTTTCTTGGTCAAAAATCCGTAGGTGTTAGCCATCGGTATTATTGAAAATGGTCGTTCATGGCTATTTTCGACAAAAATGGGGGTTGTGTGGCCATTGATCATCGACCAGAGGCTCACACACCTCACCCCACATATGTTTCCTTGCCATAGATCACATTCTTGGATTTCTGGTGGAGACCATTTCTTTGTCAAAAATCCGTAGGTGTTAGCCTCTGGTATTATTGAAAATGGTCGTTCATTTTTGACCAAGAAATGGTCTCCACCAGAAATCCAAGAATGTGATCTATGGCAAGGAAACATTTGTGGGGTGAGGTGTACGAGCCTCTGGTCGATTATCAATGGCCACACAACCCCCATTTTTGTCGAAAATAGCCATGAACGACTATTTTCAATGACACTGAAGGCTAACACCTACGGATTTTTGACCAAGAACTGGTCTCCACCATAGATCCAAGAATGTGATATATGGCAAGAAAACATATGTGTAGTGAGGTGTATGAGCCTCTGGTTGAAGATAAATGGCCACACAACCCCCATTTTTGTCGAAAATAGCCATGAATGACTATTTTCAATAATACCAAAGGCTAACACCTACGGATTTTTGACCAAGAAATGGTCTCCACCAGAAATCCAAGAATGTGATCTATGGCAAGGAAACATATGTGGGGTGAGGTGTATGAGCCTCTGGTCGATGATCAATGGCTACAGAACCTCTATTTTGTCGAAAATAGCCAAGAACGACCATTTTCAATGACACTGAACGCTAACACCTATGGATTTTTGACCAAGAAATGGTCTCCACCATAAATCAAAGAATGTGATATATGGCAAGGAAACATATGTGTAGTGAGGTGTATGAGCCTCTGGTCGAAGATCAATGGCGAAACAACCCCCATTTTTATCGAAAATAGCCATCATTGACCATTTTCAAAAATACCAAAGGCTAACACATTCGGATTTTTGCCCAAGAAATGGTTTCCACCAGAAATCCAAGAATGTGATCTATGGCAAGAAAACATATGTGGGGTGAGGTGTACGAGCCTCTGGTCGATGATCAATGGCCACACAACCCCCATTTTTTCGAAAATAGCCATGAACGACCATTTTCAATAATACCGAAGGCTAACACGTACGAATTTTTGACCAAGAAATGGTCTCCACCAGAAATCCAAGAATGTGATCTATGGCAAGAAACATATGTGGGGTGAGGTGTACGAGCCTCTTGTCGATCATAAATGGCCATACAACCCCCATTTTTTTATCAAAATAGCCATGAACGACCATTTTCAATAATACCAGAGGCTAACACCTATAAATTTTTGACCAAGAAATGGTCTCCACTAGAAATCCAAGAATGTGATCTATGGCAAGGAAACATATGTGGGGTGAGGTGTATGAGCCTCTGGACGATGATCAATGGCCACACAACCCCCATTTTTATCGAAAATAGCCACAACGACCATTTACAATAATATCGAAGGCTAACACCTACGGATTTTTGACCAAGAAATGGTCTCCACCAGAAATCCAAGAATTTGATCTATGGCAAGGAAACATATGTGGGGTGAGGTGTACGAGCCTCTGGTCGATGATCAATAGCCACAGAACCCCCATTTTTGTCGAAAATAGCCATGAACGACCATTTTCAATAATACCGAAGGCTAACACCTACAGATTTTTGACCAAGAAATCGTCTCCACCAGAAATCCAAGAATATGATCTATGGCAAGGAATTATATGTCGGATGAGGTGTACGAGCCTCTAGTCGATGATCAATGGCCACACAACCCCCCATTTTTGTCGAAAATAGCCATGAACGACCATTTTCAATAATACCGAAGGCTAACACGTACGGATTTTTGACCAAGAAATGGTCTCCACGAGAAATCCAAGATTTTGATCTATGGCAATAAAACATATGTGGGGTGAGGTGTACGAGCCTCTGGTCGATGATCAATGGCCACACAACCCCCATTATTGTCGAAAATAGCCATGAACGACCATTTTCAATAATACCGAAGGCTAACACCTACGGATTTTTGACCAAGAAATCGTCTCCACCAGAAATCCAAGAATATGATCTATGGCAAGGAATTATATGTCGGATGAGGTGTACGAGCCTCTAGTCGATGATCAATGGCCACACAACCCCCATTTTTGTCGAAAATAGCCATGAACGACCATTTTCAATAATACCGAAGGCTAATACGTACGGATTTTTGACCAATAAATGGTCTCCACGAGAAATCCAAGATTTTGATCTATGGCAATAAAACATATGTGGGGTGAGGTGTACGAGCCTCTGGTCGATGATCAATGGCCACACAACCCCCATTTTTGTCGAAAATAGCCATGAACGACCAGTTTCAATAATACCGAAGGCTAACACCTACGGATTTTTGACCAAGAAATGGTCTCCACCAGAAATCCAAGAATGTGATCTATGGCAAGGAAACATATGTGGGGTGAGGTGTATGAGCCTCTGGTCGATTATCAATGGCCACACAACCCCCATTATTGTCAAAAATAGCCATGAACGACTATTTTCAATGACACTGAAGGCTAACACCTATGGATTTTTGACCAAGAACTGGTCTCCACCATAGATCCAAGAATGTGATCTATGGCAAGAAAACATATGTATAGTGAGGTGTATGAGCTTCTGGTTGAAGATAAATGGCCACACAACCCCCATTTTTGTCGAAAATAGCCATGAATAACCATTTTCAATAATACCGAAGGCTAACACATTCGGATTTTTGCCCAAGAAATGGTCTCCACCAGAAATCCAAGAATGTGATCTACGGCAAGGAAACATATGTGGGTGAGGTGTATGAGCCTCTGGTCGATGATCAATGGCCACAGAACCTCTATTTTGTTGAAAATAGCCATGAACGACCATTTTCAATAATACCGAAGGCTAACACATACGGATTTTTGACCAAGAAATGGTCTCCACCAGAAATCCAAGAATGTGATCTACAGCAAGGAAACATATGTGGGTGAGGTGTACGAGCCTCTGGTCGATGATCAATGGCCACATAACCCCCATTTTGTCGAAAATAGCCATGAACGACCACGACCATTTTCAATAATACCGAAGGCTAACACGTACGAATTTTTGACCAAGAAATGGTCTCCACTTGAAATCCAAGAATGTGATCTATGGAAAGGAAACATATGTGGGGTGAGGTGTACAAGCCTCTGGTTGATAATAAATGGCCACACAACCCCCATTTTTGATGAAAATAGCCATGAACGACCATTTTCAATAATACCGAAGGCTAACACCTACGGATTTTTGACCAACAAATGGTCTCCACCAGAAATACAAGAATGTGATCTATGGCAAGGAAACATATGTGGGGTGAGGTGTACGAGCCTTTGGTCGAAAATCAATGGCCACACAACCCCATTTTTGTCGAAAATAGCCATAAATGACCATTTTCAATAATACCGAAGGCTAACACGTACGGATTTTTAACCAATAAATGGTCTCCACCAGAAATCCAAGAATGTGATCTATGGCAAGTAAACATATGTGGGGTGAGGTGTACGAGCCTCTGGTCGATGATAAATGGCCACACAACCCCCATTTTAGTCGAAAATAGCCATGAACGACCATTTTCAATAATACTGAAGGCTAACACCAACAGATTTTTGACCAAGAAATGGTCTCCACCAGAAATCCAAGAATGTGATCTATAGCAAGAAAACATATGTGGGGTGAATTGTACGAGCCTCTGGTCGATGATCAATGGCCACACAACCCCCATTTTTGTCGAAAATAGCCATGAACGACCATTTTCAATGACACTGAAGGCTAACACCTATGGATTTTTGACCAAGAAATGGTCTCCACCAGAAATCCAAGAATGTGGTCTATGGCAAGGAAACATATGTGGGGTGAGGTGTATGAGCCTTTGGACGATGATCAATGACCACACAACCCCCATTTTTATCGAAAATAGCCATGAACGACCATTTACAATAATATCGAAGGCTAACACCTACGGATTTTTGACCAAGAAATGGTCTCCACCAGAAATCCAAGAATTTGATCTATGGCAAGGAAACATATGTGGGGTGAGGTGTACGAGCCTCTGGTCGATGATCAATGGCCACAGAACCCCCATTTTTGTCGAAAATAGCCATGAACGACCATTTTCAATAATACCGATGGCTAACACCTACGGATTTTTGACCAAGAAATCGTCTCCACCAGAAATCCAAGAATATGATCTATGGCAAAGAATTATATGTCGAATGAGGTGTACGAGCCTCTGGTCGATGATCAATGGCCACACAACCCCCATTTTTGTCGAAAATAGCCATGAACGACCATTTTCAATAATACCGAAGGCTAACACGTACGGATTTTTGACCAAGAAATGGTCTCCACGAGAAATCCAAGATTTTGATCTATGGCAATAAAACATATGTGGGGTGAGGTGTACGAGCCTCTGGTCGATGATCAATGGCCACACAACCCCCATTTTTGTTGAAAATAGCCATGAACGACCATTTTCAATAATACCGAAGGCTAACACCTACGGATTTTTGACCAAGAAATGGTCTCCACCAGAAATCCAAGAATGTGATCTATGGCAAGGAAACATATGTGGGGTGAGGTGTATGAGCCTCTGGTCGATTATTAATGGCCACACAACCCCCATTATTGTCGAAAATAGCCATGAACGACTATTTTCAATGACACTGAAGGCTAACACCTATGGATTTTTGACCAAGAACTGGTCTCCACCATAGATCCAAGAATGTGATCTATGGCAAGAAAACATATGTGTAGTGAGGTGTATGAGCCTCTGGTTGAATATTAATGGCCACACAACCCCCATTTTGTCGAAAATAGCCATGAATAACCATTTTCAATAATACCGAAGGCTAACACATTCGGATTTTTGCCCAAGAAATGGTCTCCACTAGAAATCCAAGAATGTGATCTATGGCAAGGAAACATATGTGGGTGAGGTGTATGAGCCTCTGGTCGATGATCAATGGCCACAGAACCTCTATTTTGTCGAAAATAGCCATGAACGACCATTTTCAATAATACCGAAGGCTAACACATTCGGATTTTTGCCCAAGAAATGGTCTTCACCAGAAATCCAAGAATGTGATCTACGGCAAGGAAACATATGTGGGTGAGGTGTACGAGCCTCTGGTTGATGATCAATGGCCACACAACCCCCATTTTGTCGAATATAGCCATGAACGACCACGACCATTTTCAATAATACTGAAGGCTAACACGTACGAAATGGTCTCCACTAGAAATCCAAGAATGTGATCTATGGCAAGGAAACATCTGTGGGGTGAGGTGTACGAGCCTCTGGTTGATAGTAAATGGCCACACAACCCCCATTTTTGATGAAAATAGCCATGAACAACCATTTTCAATAATACCAAAGGCTAACACCTACAGATTTTTGACCAACAAATGGTCTCCACCAGAAATCCAAGAATGTGGTCTATGGCAAGGAAACATATGTGGGGTGAGGTGTATGAGCCTTTGGTCGATGATCAATGGCCACACAACCCCATTTTTGTCGAAAATAGCTATGAACGACCATTTTCAATAATACCGAAGGCTAACACCTACGGATTTTTGACCAAGAAATGGTCACCACCAGAAATCCAAGAATGTGATCTATGGCAAGGAAACATATGTGGGGTGAGGTGTACGAGCCTCTGGTCGATAATCAATGGCAACACAACCCCATTTTTGTCGAAAATAGCCATAAATGACCATTTTCAATAATACCGAAGGCTAACACGTACGGATTTTTAACCAAGAAATGGTCTCCACCAGAAATCCAAGAATGTGATCTATGGAAAGTAAACATATGTGGGGTGAGGTGTACGAGCCTCTGGTCGATGATAAATGGCCACACAACCCCCATTTTAGTCGAAAATAGCCATGAACGACCATTTTCAATAATACCGAAGGCTAACACCAACAGATTTTTGACCAAGAAATGGTCACCACCAGAAATCCAAGAATGTGATCTATAGCAAGAAAACATATGTGGGGTGAAGTGTACGAGCCTCTGGTCGATGATCAATGGCCACACAACCCCCATTTTTGTCGAAAATAGCCATGAATGACCATTTTCAATGACACTGAAGGCTAACACCTATGGATTTTTGACCAAGAAATGGTCTCCACCAGAAATCCAAGAATGTGGTCTATGGCAAGGAAACATATGTGGGGTGAGGTGTATTAGCCTTTGGTCGATGATCAATTGCCACACAACCCCCATTTTTGTCGAAAATAGCCATGAACGACCATTTTCAATAATACCGAAGGCTAACACCTACAGATTTTTGACCAAGAAATGGTCTCCACCAGAAATCCAAGAATGTGATCTATGGCAAGGAAACTTATGTGGGGTGAGGTGTACGAGCCTCTGGTCGATGATCAATGGCGAGACAACCCCCATTTTTGTCGAAAATAGCCATGAATGACCATTTTCAATGACACTGAAGGCTAACACCTACGAATTTTTGACCAACAAATGGTCTCCACGAGAAATCCAAGATTGTGATCTATGGCAAGAAAACATTTGTGGGGTGAAGAGTACGAGCCTCTAGTCGATGATCAATGGCCACACAACCCCCATTTTTGTCGAAAATAGCCATGAACGACCATTTTCAATGACACGGAAGGCTAACACCTATGGATTTTTTACCAAGAAATGGTCACACCCGGTTTTGGAAGGCAAACCGAATGCGAACTATGTACGTGCCAGGATCAGAACTCACGTACACAGCGATTACATAAATGAACATCATCACACAATGCTCGAATAATAACATAAAAGAGTATTAACTTATTACATCACAGAGTCATAGACATCCACATAGTCATTGTCTTAACAGGTGAATCAAAGTGCTAGCGAAACGCAGTAAAGATAAGGCCTTCACAGGCAGCTGACTGGGGGTTGCCGCCAACCCACACCTAGAATTCGTCATAGTCTTGGAACTCCTGGAAGTCTCCTTCCACGGCTTCACCTTCTCCTGAGCAGTGGTTACAATGCGGGCAACCTGGTGTTTTGTGGTAAAGCAAGGATGAGTACACATCAACGTACTCAGCAATTGTCCCGTTTGGCTGAAGTGGACTAGCTTTATGTGGGGTTAGGCTCAAGCAGTTGCTTTTAGTTGGTCAAGTATTTATCATTAGTAGAAGCCAGATTTTAGCATTAACCAACCCGTAAACCATTTCCTCATCGAGGAACATCATCATCATAGTCGAACCAAAACCATAACATAATCCTTGTATCTCGAACCATCTGTATCTCTAATCAAAGAGGATCCCAAGGCTGCTCTTAACCGTGAGCACGGCTGACATATCAGTTTCACTACCCTCTGCAGAGGTTGCACACTTTACCCATGAGTCATGATTCCCTTTCTACCTGGGGAGAGCTAATCCCCATTGACCACTACCTAGGTGGTCCGGCAGGGCATCACTACGTAGCTTTTACAAAGATTCCCTAGAGATCATAGCTGCCCGTTAGGTTTCTCCAGTTTGATAAACACAGTACCCCTCCCCGCAGGAGAGTGACTAACAAAGAGCAAAACGAAAGAACCTCGGCACTCAGCCTCGGCAGAGCAAGCACTATGCCTGGACCCCATTGACGGCACGACGGCTAAGCAACTACACCTCTAGTTCCTCTAATTAATTGGCTAAGGGCATCCCATTTCACCCTCATGGTTGCACTGTTATCCCGGGTGGTCTCTCAACGAACAGGTCCTTACGGAGAGGTACTCAGGAAACAGCCTGAGCCCCCTAGAGTATCATCAGATCATCAACATCATCAGGATAACAGTATCATAAATAGTCACATCATGTTCATTGATTAAGTTAAGGCAATAGCAGAGTGCTAACCATAACAGCCCATAAGGTCATCAAGGATAAAGTAAAGTGTAAAGCTAGTCAATCCTTAGGTTTCAAGTAAGTAATGCGGGGTAGTAAGTTATAAATGAATAGGACATAATGGGACAGAGGACACTTGCCTTCACCAAACTGCTGATCAGGGACTTCCTCTGCCACTTCCTCGGGAAACACAGACTGCTCGTTGTCTACGTAAAGTAATCATTCACACTATGCACTTGGGAAAATAACAAACAAAAGCAACATACCAAACATATGCAGCAGAGAGATCACAAGTTCATAGTAGAAAAGAGATAGGCACTCTGGTGTTCCCTAGGTCTGGGGTAGAGGACTATACAAAGTGATTCATCATCCACTAATCAGGTTTAAGTCAGTGGTGGGATTAAATTATTACATGGTTTTAAGTTCCTAAACTTAGGTGCTTAAGTCCATAAACTTAAGTAATCCAACTTTTATTAAAGTCTACCAATTTCTAATTATCTCAAATAAGGTTCCAATAGTCTTAATCCTATCCTAGTGATTAACTATTAATTGGTACATGGAAACAACAGGGAAACATTGTTTGAATAGGTAGACAAAAACATAATGAGCATTTTGCAATTTGAAGCACCTCATTTAGAGTTCATATGACAAAGTTATGAATTTTGCAAGTTTGGGAATTAAAAATATACCCTAAATACCTATTTTGAATTAAATAAAAGGGCCAGGGACTTAACTGCGAGAAACCAGGGACGGCGGGTTCAAATTCCAGAAAACCGGGGGTCTCTTTAAGAAAAAACGCAGGCGAAGGGGTATTGGGCTCCTACGGCCGTCGGATCTCAAGCGAACGGCCAGGATTAGATCCTGCGGGCGGGCGCGCGAGCGCGCGGCGGCCGGTGCGACTGACAGGCGGGGCCGGGCGGGCAGCGCGGGCGCGGGCAGGCTGACAAGCGGGGCCGGCGGGCAGGGCGAGCGCGCGGGCGGGCTGACAGGCGGGGCCAGCGGGCAGGGCGAGCGCGCGGGCGGGCTGACAGGCGGGGCCCAACTGGCAGGGGGACGGGGTGAGGGGGAAGTGGGCCTGGGCCGCTGGATCTCCGGCGGACGGCCAGAATTGGGTCCGGGTGAGTTGAATCAGGGCCCCCCGATCTGGGATGAACGGCGGGGATCGGGTGGGCGGCCTGGGTCTTTCCTACGGCTAGCTGGGGCGGCGGCGCTCGTCCCCGTGGCGGAGGGCTCGCCGGAGACGAGGGGCGCGGGCGTCTGGCGGGCCTCTGGGGCGACCCGAGTGGTCGGAAAGGTTGGGGAGGGCACGGGGAGTCCTCTGGTGGGGTCTGGGTCGGGGCAGGGGCACCGGAGGGGGGCGGTTCACGGCGGAGCGGCTCGGCGGCGGGATTACTCTACTCCGGCGAGGAATTAAGCGCAGCAGAGAGCAATACAAAGATCGATAGGGGGCGGGAGAGGTTCCTTACCTCAAGGCGGGCTCCGGGGACTCCTCGGTGGCGGCAATGGCGCGACGGTGGCCCGGGGCGACGGTGGCGGACCTCCGCGGCTGCACGGAGGACGGCGAGTGAGCGCAGGCAGAGGGAAATAGGGAGGGGGAAGAGGAATTGGGGCGCGTCCCGGGTTGCGGACGCCGAGGCGAAGCTCACCATGGCAGAGAGCACGTCGGAGCTCCAACGGCGACGGGGAAACGACTCGGGCGGCGATGGTTAGGCGCTGGTCAGTTGCGAGCTCCACGCGCGACGTGGGCGCGGAGTCCGCGGCAGCGCGCAGCTCGGGCGGCAGTTACGCGGAGAAGACGGGGCTGACAGGCCGGGCCCGCGAGCAGCGAGAGAGGGGAAAGCGGGTGCGGGCGCGCGGAAGGCGGCCGCGCTGACGGGCGGGCCCGCCAGGGCAGAGAGAGCGGGGGGGGGGGGGGGGAGAGCGCGCGCGCGGGATGGGCTTAGTGGGCCGAAAGGCCGAGGGGGCGGCAGGGTTGGGCTTCTTTCCTCTTTTCTTTTATTCTGGAATTGTTTTCTCTTTTCTTTTTATTTTCTCCAATTGATTCAAATCCAAAAGCCACAAATTCAAATCAAACTTTCAAAGAATTATGCACCAAGCAAAAGTGAAATCTAGGGTTCAACATGATGCAACACTTCATACTCCCTTAGGGTTTAACATAATAAACTATAATTACAAATAAAATAAGCACTTTTCTCCTATAGAAATGAGAAAGAAAAGAGTGAGGAAGGATGAGAAAAGGGAAGTAACACCTGAATTTGTGAATATGAGCAAAGAAATTTTATACCCCCAAATTCAGGGTGTTACAAACCTATCCCCCTTAAAAGAATCTCGCCCCGAGATTCAAGGTTGGTCAGCAAAGAGTTCAGGGTATTTGGCCTTCAGATCATCTTCTCGTTCCTAGGTTGCTTCTTCCTCAGAGTGGTGACCCCATCTGACTTTGCACATTCTGATGGTATTCCTCCGGGTGACTCTGTCTGCAAACTCCAGAATCTGCGTTGGCTTCTCTATGTAGGTCAGATCCTCCTGGACCTCCAAACCCTCCACTGGCAACTGTTCTTCTGGTACTCGCAGACACTTCTTCAGTTGGGACACATGGAACACATTGTGCACTGCCGACAAACTTTCTGGTAGGTTGAGCTGGTAGGCCACTTCTCCACGCTTGGCTTGGATCTGATATGGTCCGACGTACCGGGGTGCTAACTTGCCTTTAACTCCGAACCTTCTGACTCCCCTGATAGGTGACACCTTCAGATAGACGAAGTCTCCCACCTCAAAACTCAGTTCTCTTCTCCTTCTGTCTGCATAGCTTCGCTGCCTTGATTGTGCTATCTTCAGATTCTCCCGAACCATTTTGATATTCTCTTCGGCTTCAAGCAAGATGTCGGGGCCAAACACCTGTCTCTCTCCTGGCTGGTCCCAATGCAGCGGAGTCCTACAACTCCGTCCATAGAGCGCCTGAAACGGTGACATCTTCAAGCTGGCCTGGTAACTATTGTTGTAGGAGAATTCTGCATAAGGTAACCTTTTGTCCCATCCTGACTTGTCTTGCAACGCACAGGCTCTCAACATATCTTCTAGGATCTGGTTAGTTCTTTCAGTCTGGCCGTCTGTCTGCGGGTGATAAGCTGAGCTGAAGTTCAAATGTGTGCCCAACGCTTCTTGTAACTGCTGCCAGAAATGAGAGGTGAACTGCGTTCCTCGATCTGACACTATCTTCTTCGGCACACCATGAAGGCAGACTATCCGTGACATGTATAACTCAGCTAACGTTGCTTCGGTGTATGTTGTCTTCACAGGTATGAAATGGGCCACCTTTGTTAAGCGGTCAACAACCACCTAGATGGAATCATAACCGGCCCGGGTACGAGGTAGGCCAACTATAAAATCCATCCCGATCTCATCCCACTTCCATTGAGGAATCCGCAACGGCTGCAACAATCCGGCGGGTCTCTGATGCTCTGCTTTGGTTCTTTGACAGCTATCACAGATGGCGACATATTCTGCGATCTCTCTTTTCATGCCATACCACCAAAACCTCCTTTTTAAATCTTGATACATCTTCTCACTTCCAGGGTGTATGGAGTAGGCTGTCTCATGAGCTTCCTTGAGGATCAGTTCCCGAATAGGTTTGAGGTCGGGAACACACAATCGGTCCTTGAACCATATTATCCCCTCTTCATCCTCTCGAAAGTCTTTGCCTCTTCCTTCTAAGATCAGCTGCCGGATCTTGTTGATGCTTTCATCGTCCTTCTGCCCTTCTTTGATCTCCCGCTCTAGGGTGGGCTCTAATTCCACTGTTACTCCTTGCGTACTGTTCAGGAAACCGAGGCTCAGTCTGTCGAACTCTTTGGCTAACTCATACGGCATCGGATACGAGGCCAACATATTGACTTGACTCTTCCTGCTCAGAGCATCTGCAACAACATTGGCTTTGCCTGGATGGTAATGTATCTCTAACTCATAGTCCTTGATCAATTCCAACCATCTTCGCTGCCTCATGTTTAACTCTGACTGGGTGAATATGTACTTCAGACTTTTATGATCTGTGTAGATGTCACACTTCTGCCCATACAGGTAATGTCTCCAGGTCTTTAAAGCATGAACCACTGCTGCCAACTCCAGGTCATGTGTGGGATAATTTTTCTCATGGATCTTCAGCTGTCGAGATGAGTATGCTACAACTCTTCCTTCTTGCATCAGCACACATCCCAATCCGGTGTAAGAAGCGTCGCAATACACTGAGAATGACTTGTGAACATCAGGCAGGACTAACACAGGAGTTGTAGTCAATCTATTCTTCAGTTCTTCAAATGCTTCCTGACACTTTTGAGTCCATTTAAACTCAACTTTCTTCGCTAGTAACGCTGTCATTGGTCTAGCAATCTTTGAGAAGCCTTCAATGAAACGCCTATAATATCCAGCCATTCCAATGAAGCTCTTGATCCCACGAACATCCTTCGGTGCTTTCCAGTTCAGGATATCTGCTACTTTCTTTGGATCCACTGCTAACCCATCTTGATTTATGATGTGACCCAGAAATAAGACTTCATGAATCCAGAACTCGCATTTGCCCAGCTTGGCATACAACTGATGCTCTCGAAGTCTTTGCAATACCATCTTCAAATGCTCTACATGATCTTCCTCGCTTTGAGAGTATATGAGAATGTCATCGATGAACACTACCACAAACTTGTCCAGATAATCCATGAACACACTGTTCATCAGGTACATAAAGAAGGCTGGCGCATTTGTCAAACCAAAGGACATAACTGTGAATTCATATAACCCGTACTTGGTGATGAATGCTGTCTTCGGTATGTCCGAGGGTCGGATTCTGAGTTGATGGTAACCCGATCTCAGATCTATCTTCGAGAATACGCTGGCACCTCTGAGCTGGTCGAACAAATCTTCTATCCTTGGCAGGGGGTACTTGTTCTTGACAGTGACTTCATTCAAGGCTCTGTAATCTATGCACATCCTTTTGGTACCATCTTTCTTCTCTACAAACAACACTGGAGCGGCCCAAGGCGAGGTGCTTGGCCTGATGTAACCCTTCTCTAACATCTCATCTATCTGTTTCTTGAGTTCCACCAATTCTGGTCCAGACACTCGATAGGCTCTTTTGGAAATGGGGGCGGTACCAGGGATAAGCTCTATGGCAAATTCAACTTTTCTCTCGGGTGGCATGCCCGTTAGCTCCTCAGGAAACACGTCCGGAAATTCCGACACAACCTTGATAGCCTCGAGCGGGTTGGGCTCCTTACTATCAACTGAAATCTGGTGACAGACTCCCTTCGCTGATTTAGGCATCCTTAGCTCGGCCACTACCTCTTCTCCTAACGGGGACTTCAATGTTACGGTCCTCTTGTCACAACTAACATTTGCTTCATACTTCATTAACCAATTCATCCCTAGAATAACATCTATCCCAGGGGTGTCTATTACTATTAAGTCACTGGGGAATCCTATCCCCCTTATTTCCACCATTATATTTGAGCATATTTTATCTGTTTGCACCTTGCCACCAACCGAATTAATCCTCATGGGCGGCATCATTGCCTCTACTGAGATGTTATGCAATTCTACCCAGGTTGCAGTGACAAATGAATGAGTTGCACCAGTATCAAATAGCACTTTGGCGGGATGAGATTCGACTGAGAACATACCTACTGCCACATCTGGTGCATCCTGGATTGCTTCGGCCTCCAAGTGGTTCACCTTTCCACGGTTGTACGCTTGGCTACGATTGCCTGCTGCCGGCTGCAGTACACCTTGCCTTGTTGGAGCATTGGGGTTGGTCTGCTGCTGAGCCATCTTCTTTGGGCACTGCATCGCCCAGTGGCCTTGATCTCCACAGTGGAAACATCCTCTGCCTCCTCCTTGTGCTGGGGCTGCTTGGTTGCTCTGATTTGCTGCTGGGGCAGGAAGGCGAGGTGCCTGGTTGTTCTGCTTCTGATACTGATTACCTCCCTGCTGGCTGTGCTGACGGTACTGCTGCTGCTGCTGCTGCGGGTACTGCCTCTGAAACTGCTGCTGATGCGGACGCTGATTCTGATTCTGATATCCCTGTGGGTGACCAGGCCTGCCTTGCTGAGATGAACTGCCTGAGAAACGTGGACGGCTGATGCCTCCGGACTGGGGTCCACTCATCTTGCGCTTCCGATCTTCCATATCCTTACGCTTCTTCTCAGTCATAACTGCCCTATCGATCAGGTGCTGGAAGGTGGGGAAGGTGTGATTCATCAGCTGGTAATGCAGGGGATCCACCAAACCTCTCATGAACCTGTACTGCCTCTTGGCATCAGTGTTGACGTCTTCAGGTGCATAACGAGACAGCTGCAGAAACTTGTCTCTGTACTCACTAACAGACAGGGGTCCCTGCTTCAGAGCCAGAAACTCCTCCTTCTTCACGATCATCAGTCCCTCTGGCACATGGTACCTGCGGAAACTCTCGCTGAATTCTTCCCAGGTGATGGCTTCGGGGTCAGCATGTGTGGTGAGGTAGGACTCCCACCAGGACTGGGCTGCTCCCCTTAGCTGACGGGGACCATACAGAACCTTCTCCCTGTCGTCACATTGGGCGGTGCGCAGTTCCCTTTCCACTGCACGCAACCAGTCTTCTGCATCCATGGGGTCAGCAGAATGGGCGAAGGTAGGAGGGTGCCCTCTCATGAACTCACCACGCTTATCTCGTGGCATCTGGGGCATCTGCACTTGCAATTGGGGTTGGGGTTGCTGTTGAGCCTGCTGCATGGCTGCCAGAGTTTGCCCAATGGCCTGCACTGCCTGAGTCTGCATCAAGAACATCTGCTCCACTGACATCGGGGGTGGTGGGGGAGGCTGCCTCTGTTGTTCCTCCTGCTGGTCATGCTGCTCTTGCTGAGCACGCCTGTTGCATCGGCGCCTATTGTCAGACATCTGTGGAAGACATTCATACATCAGCATTGATCTTACAATCTTTCAGCATAGGAAAAGAGAATACAGAATTCTTCATGACACTGAGTGAACAAAGAGCTTCACTGATCCTCATTATGATTCAACACAGCTTCTCAGATATAAAGGAAAGTAGAAGTAAATGGTTTCCCAACTAAATAACTGACTTCATTAACATTACTAGCTAAGCCAAACTGCAGGGGAAACCCACATGTTGGCTACAGTCATTACAAAGATTCGAATCCAGCACAAGTTCATCATAACAAGCATGCAAGCAACTGATAAGCAAACTAAACTAAATGGAAGCAACTGATAAGCAAACTAAACTGACTACCTAAGACTGAGACATCTGACTTAAGAATTATTACAAACTCCGACGCTAACGATCTAAGGATCCAGATCTATCCTGGTCTTACAGACAGGGGAACCATAAGTGTGGTGACCACGTGGCGGTGAGCGGTATGGGTGCTGAATCCCAACAGGTGCGGGAGAACCACCCTCCTGGTGATGGCGCTCTGCCAACTCAGCACGCAACTCCGCAATCTCCGTTCGAGCCCTGCTTAGCTCGTCCAGAGAGTGGTCCAGCTCAGTGTTAAGCACTGCGACTAGGTTGACTGTGCTGCTCAACCTAGGGTTAGCCTCACCAACAGGTGAGACAACCACACTCTCTGTGCTGCCAGTAGGGCGGCGGGGGTAGTACCGAAGGTTAAGACCATCGGCCACGCCACCGAACAAAGAACAGTACTGAGAGAGTGCACGCCGTGCTGCATCCTGCATAGCGGCCTCTGCAGTGTCCCTCTCGGAGATGGAATAGTGCTCCGAAACGGCCTCCGCACCCCGGAGATCATCCTCCGGACGGCGAACTAGGCAGGTAGCCTCCCAGCGGTCCGGGTACCTCCCGCGACTATGCTGGTAGACTACACAACGATACTCGATCGACCAGGTGTGCCGGTCGAAAGCCTGGCGCAGCAAGGTGTCGAGTGCGTCGTGGAAGTGACAACCGCGAGCGGCGTCACGGGTGATGGGTCGGGCGACCCATCCTTCCGCCTCCTGCGGCTCAGAAGACTCCGTGCTGTGGTCTGAGTCGTCGTCGTCGGGGTCTCCTCCAGGATCTCCTCCAGTAGCTCCTCCAACAGCCGGGGCGTCCCGCGGTGGTGCAGGGGGCACCTCCAGCTGGGCCACAGAGGAACGGGGCCTCACAGACTCCACCTCTCGCTGGGGTGGGGAGGAAGAGCCCTGCTGCTCTCTGTGCTGGCGCCGGCGCTCCTGCTCCTCACGCAGGCGGTGGTGCAGCCTCTCCAGGTGACTCGACTGACCGGACACGGTGCGGTGCAGAGGACGCTCCGCAAGTCGAGACGGCAAAAAAGGGATCACCGACTTACGTGCAGTGTGTCTAAGACGAGCCATCTACAAAAGACACCGTAAGCACAAGAGTAAGAACAGAACTAATATGACAAGTGAATAAACCAAAGACAGAATAAGATAAAAATTTTAACAAGGTATAGTATAGATAGATAGTAAAACATAGGGTTGGTCGAGGTGACCGACTTTTTGAAGTAACATCAGATGTCAAGGTGAGGGGGAGGGTCAATAGTCCTTAGTACGACCAGTGCTACTCTAGGTCAGCGGTCCTACAGTCAGCATGGGCTTTGATACCACTTATGTCACACCCGGTTTTGGAAGGCAAACCGAATGCGAACTATGTACGTGCCAGGATCAGAACTCACGTACACAGCGATTACATAAATGAACATCATCACACAATGCTCGAATAATAACATAAAAGAGTATTAACTTATTACATCACAGAGTCATAGACATCCACATAGTCATTGTCTTAACAGGTGAATCAAAGTGCTAGCGAAACACAGTAAAGATAAGGCCTTCACAGGCAGCTGACTGGGGGTTGCCGCCAACCCACACCTAGAATTCGTCATAGTCTTGGAACTCCTGGAAGTCTCCTTCCACGGCTTCACCTTCTCCTGAGCAGTGGTTACAATGCGGGCAACCTGGTGTTTTGTGGTAAAGCAAGGATGAGTACACATCAACGTACTCAGCAATTGTCCCGTTTGGCTGAAGTGGACTAGCTTTATGTGGGGTTAGGCTCAAGCAGTTGCTTTTAGTTGGTCAAGTATTTATCATTAGTAGAAGCCAGATTTTAGCATTAACCAACCCGTAAACCATTTCCACATCGAGGAACATCATCATCATAGTCGAACCAAAACCATAACATAATCCTTGTATCTTGAACCATCTGTATCTCTAATCAAAGAGGATCCCAAGGCTGCTCTTAACCGTGAGCACGGCTGACATATCAGTTTCACTACCCTCTGCAGAGGTTGCACACTTTACCCATGAGTCATGATTCCCTTTCTACCCGGGGAGAGCTAATCCCCATTGACCACTACCTAGGTGGTCCGGCAGGGCATCACTACGTAGCTTTTACAAAGATTCCCTAGAGATCATAGCTGCCCGTTAGGTTTCTCCAGTTTGATAAACACAGTACCCCTCCCCGTAGGAGAGTGACTAACAAAGAGCAAAACGAAAGAACCTCGGCACTCAGCCTCGGCAGAGCAAGCACTGTGCCTGGACCCCATTGACGGCACGACGGCTAAGCAACTACACCTCTAGTTCCTCTAATTAATTGGCTAAGGGCATCCCATTTCACCCTCATGGTTGCACTGTTATCCCGGGTGGTCTCTCAACGAACAGGTCCTTACGGAGAGGTACTCAGGAAACAGCCTGAGCCCCCTAGAGTATCACCAGATCATCAACATCATCAGGATAACAGTATCATAAATAGTCACATCATGTTCATTGATTAAGTTAAGGCAATAGCAGAGTGCTAACCATAACAGCCCATAAGGTCATCAAGGATAAAGTAAAGTGTAAAGCTAGTCAATCCTTAGGTTTCAAGTAAGTAATGCGGGGTAGTAAGTTATAAATGAATAGGACATAATGGGACAGAGGACACTTGCCTTCACCAAACTGCTGATCAGGGACTTCCTCTGCCACTTCCTCGGGAAACACAGACTGCTCGTTGTCTACGTAAAGTAATCATTCACACTATGCACTTGGGAAAATAACAAACAAAAGCAACATACCAAACATATGCAGCAGAGAGATCACAAGTTCATAGTAGAAAAGGGATAGGCACTCTGGTGTTCCCTAGGTCTGGGGTAGAGGACTATACAAAGTGATTCATCATCCACTAATCAGGTTTAAGTCAGTGGTGGGATTAAATTATTACATGGTTTTAAGTTCCTAAACTTAGGTGCTTAAGTCCATAAACTTAAGTAATCCAACTTTTATTAAAGTCTACCAATTTCTAATTATCTCAAATAAGGTTCCAATAGTCTTAATCCTATCCTAGTGATTAACTATTAATTGGTACATGGAAACAGCAGGGAAACATTGTTTGAATAGGTAGACAAAAACATAATGAGCATTTTGCAATTTGAAGCACCTCATTTGGAGTTCATATGACAAAGTTATGAATTTTGCAAGTTTGGGATTTAAAAATATACCCTAAATACCTATTTTGAATTAAATAAAAGGGCCAGGGACTTAACTGCGAGAAACCAGGGACGGCGGGTTCAAATTCCAGAAAACCGGGGGTCTCTTTAAGAAAAAACGCAGGCGAAGGGGTATTGGGCTCCTACGGCCGTCGGATCTCAAGCGAACGGCCAGGATTAGATCCTGCGGGCGGGCGCGCGAGCGCGCGGCGGCCGGGGCGACTGACAGGCGGGGCCGGGCGGGCAGCGAGGGCGCGGGCAGGCTGACAGGCAGGGCCGGCGGGCAGGGCGAGCGCGCGGGCGGGCTGACAGGCGGGGCCGGCGGGCAGGGCGAGCGCGCGGGCGGGCTGACAGGCGGGGCCCAACTGGCAGGGGGACGGGGTGAGGGGGAAGTGGGCCTGGGCCGCTGGATCTCCGGCGGACGGCCAGAATTGGGTCCGGGCGAGTTGAATCAGGGCCGCCCGATCTGGGATGAACGGCGGGGATCGGGTGGGCGGCCTGGCTCTTTCCTACGGCTAGCTGGGGCGGCGGCGCTCGTCCCCGCGGCGGAGGGCTCGCCGGAGACGAGGGGCGCGGGCGTCTGGCGGGCCTCTGGGGCGACCCGAGTGGTTGGAAAGGTTGGGGAGGGCACGGGGAGTCCTCTGGTGGGGTCTGGGTCGGGGTAGGGGCACCGGAGGGGGGCGGTTCACGGCGGAGCGGCTCGGCGGCGGGATTACTCTACTCCGGCGAGGAATTAAGCGCAGCAGAGAGCAATACAAAGATCGATAGGGGGCGGGAGAGGTTCCTTACCTCAAGGCGGGCTCCGGGGACTCCTCGGTGGCGGCAATGGCGCGACGGCGGCCCGGGGCGACGGTGGCGGACCTCCGCGGCTGCACGGAGGACGGCGGGTGAGCGCAGGCAGAGGGAAATAGGGAGGGGGAAGGGGAATTGGGGCGCGTCCCGGGTTGCGGACGCCGAGGCGAAGCTCACCGTGGCAGAGAGCACGGCGGAGCTCCAACGGCGACAGGGAAACGGCTCGGGCGGCGATGGTTAGGGGCTGGTCAGTTGCGAGCTCCACGCGCGACGTGGGCGCGGAGTCCGCGGCAGCGCGCAGCTCAGGCGGCAGTTACGCGGAGAAGACGGGGCTGACAGGCCGGGCCCGCGAGCAGCGAGAGAGGGGAAAGCGGGTGCGGGCGCGCGGAAGGCGGCCGCGCTGAGGGGCGGGCCCGCCAGGGCAGAGAGAGCGGGGGGGGGGGGGGGGGGAGAGCGCGCGCGCGGGATGGGCTTAGTGGGCCGAAAGGCCGAGGGGGCGGCAGGGTTGGGCTTCTTTCCTCTTTTCTTTTATTCTGGAATTGTTTTCTCTTTTCTTTTTATTTTCTCCAATTGATTCAAATCCAAAAGCCACAAATTCAAATCAAACTTTCAAAGAATTATGCACCAAGCAAAAGTGAAATCTAGGGTTCAACATGATGCAACACTTCATACTCCCTTAGGGTTTAACATAATAAACTATAATTACAAATAAAATAAGCACTTTTCTCCTATAGAAATGAGAAAGAAAAGAGTGAGGAAGGATGAGAAAAGGGAAGTAACACCTGAATTTGTGAATATGAGCAAAGAAATTTTATACCCCCAAATTCAGGGTGTTACAAATGGTCTCCACCAGAAATCCAAGAATGTGATCTATGGCAAGGAAACATATGTGGGGTGAGGTGTATGAGCCTCTGGTCGATGATCAATGGCCACACAACACCCATTTTTGTTGAAAATAGCCATGAACGACCATTTACAATAATACCGAAGGCTAACACCTACAGATTTTTGACCAAGAAATGGTCTCCACCAGAAATCCAAGAATGTGATCTATGGCAAGGAAACATATGTGGGGTGAGGTGTACGAGCCTCTGATCGATGATCAATGGCCACACAACCCCCATTTTTGTCGAAAATAGCCATGAACGACCATTTTCAATAATTCCGAAGGCTAACACCTACGGATTTTTGACCAAGAAATCGTATCCACCAGAAATCAAAGAATATGATCTATGGCAAGGAAACATATTTGGGGTGAGGTGTACGAGCCTCTGGTCGATGATCAATGGCCACACAACCCCTATTTTTGTCGAAAACAGCCATGAACGACCATTTTCAATAATACCGAAGGCTAACACGTACGGATTTTTGACCAAGAAATGGTCTCCACGAGAAATCCAAGATTGTGATCTATGACAATTAAACATATGTGGGGTGAGGTGTACGAGCCTCTGGTCAATGATAAATGGCCACACAACCCCCATTTTTGTCGAAAATAGCCTTGAACGACCATTTTCAATAATACCGAAGGCTAACACCTACGGAATTTTGACCAAGAAATGGTCTCCACCAGAAATCCAAGAATGTGATCTATGGCAAGGAAACATATGTGGGGTGAGGTGTACGAGCCCCCGGTCGATTATCAATGGCCACACAACCCCCATTTTTGTCGAAAATTGCCATGAACGACTATTTTCAATGACACTAAAGGCTAACACGTATGGATTTTTGACCAAGAACTGGTCTCCACCATAGATCCAAGAATGTGATCTATGGCAAGAAAACATATGTGTAGTGAGGTGTATGAGCCTCTGGTTGAAGATAAATGGCCACACAACCCCCATTTTTGTCGAAAATAGCCATGAATGACCATTTTCAATAATACCGAAGGCTAACACATTCGGATTTTTGCCCAAGAAATGGTCTCCACCAGAAATCCAAAAATGTGATCTATGTCAAGGAAAAATATGTGGGGTGAGGTGTATGAGCCTCCGGTCGATGATCAATGGCCACAGAACCTCTATTTTGTTAAAAATAGCCATGAACGACCATTTTCAATAATACCGAAGGCTAACACGTACGGATTTTTGACCAAGAAATGGTCTCCACCAGAAATCCAAGAATGTGATCTACGGCAAGAAAACATATGTGGGTGAGGTGTACGAGCCTCTGATCGATGATCAATGGCCACACAACCCCCATTTTGTCGAAAATAGCCATGAACGACCATTTTCAATAATACCGAAGGCTAACACGTACGAATTTTTGACCAAGAAATGGTCTCCACCAGAAATCCAAGAGTGTGCTCTATGGCAAGGAAACATATGTGGGGTGAGGTGTACGAGCCTCTGGTCGATGATAAATGGCCACACAACCCCCATTTTTGATGAAAATAGCCATGAACGACCATTTTCAATAATACCGAAAGCTAACACCTACGGACTTTTGACCAACAAATGGTCTCCACCAGAAATCCAAGAATGTGGTCTATGGCAAGGAAACATATTTGGGGTGAGGTGTATGAGACTTTGGTCGATGATCAATGGCCACACAACCCCCATTTTTGTCGAAAATAGCCATGAACAACCATTTTCAATAATACCGAAGGCTAACACCTACAGATTTTTTACCCAGAAATGGTCACCACCAGAAATCCAAGAATGTGGTCTATGGCAAGGAAACACATGTGGGGTGAGGTGTATGAGCCTTTGGTTGATGATCAATTGCCACACAACCACTATTTTTGTCGAAAATAGCCATGAACGACCAATTTCAATAATACCGAAGGCTAACACCTACGGATTTTTGACCAAGAAATGGTCTCCACCAGAAATCCAAGAATGTGATATATGGCAAGGAAACTTATGTGGGGTGAGGTGTACGATCCTCTGGTCGATGATCAATGGCGACACAACCCCCATTTTTGTCGAAAATAGCCATGAATGACCATTTTCAATGACACTGAAGGCTAACACCTATGGATTTTTGACCAAGAAATGGTCTCCACCATAAATCCAAGAATGTGATCTATGGCAAGGAAAAATATGTGTACTGAGGTGTATGAGCCTCTGGTCGAAGATCAATGGCCACACAACCCCCATTTGTGTCGAAAATAGCCATCAATGACTATTTTCAATAATACCGAAGGCTAACACGTACGGATTTTTGACCAAGAAATGGTCTCCACCAGAAATCCAAGAATGTGATATATGGCAAGGAAACATATGTGGGGTGAATTGTACGAGCCTCCGGTCGATGATAAATGGCCACACAACCCCCATTTTAGTCAAAAATAGCCATGAACGATCATTTTCAATAATACCGAAGGCTAACACCAACAGATTTTTGACCAAGAAATGGTCTCCTCTAGAAATCCAAGAATGTGATCTATGGCAAGAAAACATATGTGGAGTGAAGTGTACGAGCCTCTGGCCGATGATCAATGGCCACACAACCCCCATTTTTGACGAAAATAGCCATGAACGACTATTTTCAATGACACTGAAGGCTAACACCTATGGATTTTTGACCAAGAAATGGTCTCCACCATAAATCCAAGAATGTGATCTATGGCAAGGAAACATAAGTGTAGTGAGGTGTATGAGCCTCTGGTCGAATATCAATGGTCACACAACCCCCATTTTTGTCGAAAATAGCCATGAATGACCATTTTCAATAATACCGAAGGCTAACACGTACGGATTTTTGAGCAAGAAATGGTCTCCACCAGAAATCCAAGAATGTGATATATGGCAAGGAAACATATGTGGGGTGAATTGTACGAGCCTCTGGTCGATGATAAATGGCCACACAACCCCCATTTTAGTCGAAAATAGCCATGAACGACCATTTTCAATAATACCGAAGGCTAACACCAACAGATTTTTGACCAAGAAATAGTCTCCTCCAGAAATCCAAGAATGTGATCTATGGCAAGAAAACATATGTGGGGTGAAGTGTACGAGCCTCTGGTCGATGATCAATAGCCACACAACCCCCATTTTTGTCGAAAATAGCCATGAACGACCATTTTCAATGACACTAAAGGCTAACACCTATGGATTTCTGACCAAGAAATGGTCTCCACCATAAATCCAAGAATGTGATCTATGGCAAGGAAACATATGTGTAGTGAGGTGTATGAGCCTCTGGTCGAAGATCAATGGCCACACAACCCCCATTTTTGTCGAAAATAGCCATGAATGACCATTTTCAAAAATACTGAAGGCTAACACATTCGGATTTTTTCCCAAGAAATGGTCTCCACCAGAAATCCAAGAATGTGATCTATGGCAAGGAAACATATGTGGGGTGAGGTGTACGAGCCTCTGGTCGATGATCAATGGCCACACAACCCCCATTTTGTCAAAAATAGCCATGAACGACCATTTTCAATAATACCGAAGGCTAACACGTACGAATTTTTGACCAAGAAATGGTCTCCACCAGAAATCCAAGAATGTGATCTATGGCAAGGAAACATATGTGGGTGAGGTTTACGAGCCTCTAGTCGATGATAGATGGCCACACAACCCCCATTTTTGATTAAAATAGCCATGAGCGACCATTTTCAATAATACTAGAGGCTAACACCTACGGATTTTTGACTAAGAAATGGTCTCCACCTGAAATCCAAGAAATTATCTATGGCAAGGAAACATATGTGGGGTGTGGTGTATGAGCCTCTGGTCGATGATCAATGGGCACACAACCCCCATTTTTGTCGAAAATAGCCATGAACGACCATTTTCAATAATACCGAACGCTAACACCTACGGATTTTTGACCAAGAAATGGTCTCCACCAGAAATCCAAGAATGTGATCTACGGCAAGGAAACATATGTGGGGTGAGGTGTACGAGCCTCTAGTCGATGAACAATGGCCACACAACCCCTATTTTTGTCGAAAATAGCCATGAACAACCATTTTCAATGACACTAAAGGCTAACAACTACGGATTTTTGACCAAAAAATGGTCTCCACCATAAATCCAAGAATGTGATCTATGGCAAGGAAACATATGTGGGTTGAGGTGTACGAGCCTCTGGTCGATGATCAATGGCCACACAACCCTAATTTTTGTCGAAAATAGCCATGAATGACCATTTTCAATGACACTGAAGGCTAACACATTCGGATTTTGGACCAAAAAATGGTCTCCACTAGAAATCAAAGAATGTGATCTATGGCAAGGAAACATATGTGGGGTGAGGTTTACGAGCCTCTGGTTGATGATCATTGGCCACACAACCCTGATTTTTGTCGAAAATAGCCATGAATGACCATTTTCAATAATACCGAAGGCTAACACGTACGGACTTTTGACCAAGAAATGGTCTCCACCAGAAATCCAAGAATGTGATCTATGGCAAGGAAACATATGTGGGGTGAGGTGTATGAGCCTTTGGTGGATGATAAATGGCCACACAACCCCCATTTTAGTCGAAAATAGCCATGAACGACCATTTTCAATAATACCGAAGGCTAACACCAACGGATTTTTGACCAAGAAATGGTCTCCACCAGAAATCCTAGAATGTGATCTCTAGCACGAAAACATATGTGGGGTGAAGTGTACGAGCCTTTGGTCAATGATCAATGGCCACACAAACCCCATTTTTGTCGAAACTAGCCATGAACGACCATTTTCAATGACACTGAAGGCTAACACCTACGGATTTTTGACCAAGAAATGGTCTCCACAATAAATCCAAGAATGTGATCTATGGCAAGGAAACATATGTGTAGTGAGGTGTATGAGCCTTTGGTCGAATATCAATGGCCACACAACCCCCATTTTTGTCGAAAATAGCCATGAACGACCATTTTCAATAGTACCGAAGGCTAAAACATTCAGATTTTTGACCAAGAAATGGTCTCCACCAGAAATCAAATAATGTGATCTATGGCTAGGAAACATATGTGGGGTGAGGTTTACAAGCCTCTGGTCGATGATCAATGGCCACACAACCCCCATTTTTGTCGAAAATAGCCATGAATGACCATTTTCAATAATACTGAAGGCTAACACGTACAGATTTTTGACCAATAAATGGTCTCCACCGGAAATCCAAGAATGTGATCTATGGCAAGGAAACATATATGGGGTGAGGTGTATGCGCCTCTGGTCGATGATCATTGGCCACACAACCCCCATTTTTGTCAAAAATAGCCATGAATGACCATATTCAATAATACCGAAGGCTGACACGTACAGATTTTGACCAAGAAATGGTCTCCACCGGAAATCCAAGAATGTGATCTATGGCAAGGAAACATATGTGGGGTGAATTGCACGAGCCTCTGGTCGATGATAAATGGCCACACAACCCCCATTTTAGTCGAAAATAGCCATGAACGACCATTTTCAATAATACCGAAGGCTAACACCAACAGATTTTTTACCAAGGAATGGTCTCCTCCAGAAATCCAAGAATGTGATCTATGGAAAGAAAACATATGTGGGGTGAAGTGTACGAGCCTCTGGTCGATGATCAATGGCCACACAACCCCCATTTTTGTCGAAAATAGCCATGAACGACCATTTTCAATGACACTAAACGCTAACACCTATGGATTTCTGACCAAGAAATGGTCTCCACCATAAATCCAAGAATGTGATCTATGGCAAGGAAAAATATGTGTAGTGAGGTGTATGAGCCTCTGGTCGAAGATCAATGGCCACACAACCCCCATTTTTGTCGAAAATAGCCATGAATGACCATTTTCAAAAATACCAAAGGCTAACACATTCGGATTTTTGCCCAAGAAATGGTCTCCACCAGAAATCCAAGAATGTGATCTGTGGCAAGGAAACATATGTGGGGTGAGGTGTACGAGCCTCTGGTCGATGATCAATGGCCACACAACCCCCATTTTGCCGAAAATAGCCATGAACGACCATTTTCAATAATACCGAAGGCTAACACGTACGAGTTTTTGACCAAGAAATGGTCTCCACCAGAAATCCAAGAATGTGATCTATGGCAAGGAAACATATGTGGGGTGAGGTTTATGAGCCTCTAGTCGATGATAAATGGCCACACAACCCCCATTTTTTATGAAAATAGTCATGAGCGACCATTTTCAATAATACTAGAGGCTAACACCTACGGATTTTTGACCAAGAAATGGTCTCCACCAGAAATCCAAGAATGTAATCTATGGCAAGGAAACATATGTGGGGTGAGGTGTATGAGCCTCTGGTCGATGATCAATGGCCACACAACCCCCATTTTTGTCGAAAATAGCCATGAACGACCATTTTCAATAATACCGAAGGCTAACACCTACGGATTTTTGACCAAGAAATGGTCTCCACCAGAAATCCAAGAATGTGATCTATGGCAAGGAAACGTATGTGGGGTGAGGTTTACGAGCCTCTGGTTGATGATCATTGGCCACACAACCCTGATTTTTGTCGAAAATAGCCATGAATGACCATTTTCAATAATACCGAAGGCTAACACGTACGGACTTTTGACCAAGAAATGGTCTCCAGCAGAAATCCAAGAATGTGATCTATGGCAAGGAAACATATGTGGGGTGAGGTGTATGATCCTCTGGTGGATGATAAATGGCCACACAACCCCCATTTTAGTCGAAAATAGCCATGAACGACCATTTTCAATAATACCGAAGGCTAACACCAACGGATTTTTGACCAAGAAATGGTCTCCACCAGAAATCCTAGAATGTGATCTCTAGCACGAAAACATATGTGGGGTGAAGTGTACGAGCCTTTGGTCAATGATCAATGGCCACACAAACCCCATTTTTGTCGAAACTAGCCATGAACGACCATTTTCAATGACACTGAAGGCTAACACCTACGGATTTTTGACCAAGAAATGGTCTCCACAATAAATCCAAGAATGTGATCTATGGCAAGGAAAAATATGTGTAGTGAGGTGTATGAGCCTTTGGTCGAATATCAATGGCCACACAACCCCCATTTTTGTCGAAAATAGCCATGAACGACCATTTTCAATAGTACCGAAGGCTAAAACATTCAGATTTTTGACCAAGAAATGGTCTCCACCAGAAATCAAAGAATGTGATCTATGGCTAGGAAACATATGTGGGGTGAGGTTTACGAGCCTCTGGTCGATGATCAATGGCCACACAACCCCCATTTTTGTCGAAAATAGCCATGAATGACCATTTTCAATAATACTGAAGGCTAACACGTACAGATTTTTGACCAATAAATGGTCTCCACCGGAAATCCAAGAATGTGATCTATGGCAAGGAAACATATATGGGGTGAGGTGTATGCGCCTCTGGTCGATGATCATTGGCCACACAACCCCCATTTTTGTCGAAAATAGCCATGAATGACCATATTCAATAATACCGAAGGCTGACACGTACAGATTTTTGACCAAGAAATGGTCTCCACCGGAAATCCAAGAATGTGATCTATGGCAAGGAAACATATGTGGGGTGAATTGCACGAGCCTCTGGTCGATGATAAATGGCCACACAACCCCCATTTTAGTCGAAAATAGCCATGAACGACCATTTTCAATAATACCGAAGGCTAACACCAACAGATTTTTTACCAAGGAATGGTCTCCTCCAGAAATCCAAGAATGTGATCTATGGAAAGAAAACATATGTGGGGTGAAGTGTACGAGCCTCTGGTCGATGATCAATGGCCACACAACCCCCATTTTTGTCGAAAATAGCCATGAACGACCATTTTCAATGACACTAAACGCTAACACCTATGGATTTCTGACCAAGAAATGGTCTCCACCATAAATCCAAGAATGTGATCTATGGCAAGGAAAAATATGTGTAGTGAGGTGTATGAGCCTCTGGTCGAAGATCAATGGCCACACAACCCCCATTTTTGTCGAAAATAGCAATGAATGACCATTTTCAAAAATACCAAAGGCTAACACATTCAGATTTTTGCCCAAGAAATGGTCTCCACCAGAAATCCAAGAATGTGATCTGTGGCAAGGAAACATATGTGGGGTGAGGTGTACGAGCCTCTGGTCGATGATCAATGGCCACACAACCCCCATTTTGCCGAAAATAGCCATGAACGACCATTTTCAATAATACCGAAGGCTAACACGTACGAGTTTTTGACCAAGAAATGGTCTCCACCAGAAATCCAAGAATGTGATCTATGGCAAGGAAACATATGTGGGGTGAGGTTTATGAGCCCCTAGTCGATGATAAATGGCCACACAACCCCCATTTTTTATGAAAATAGTCATGAGCGACCATTTTCAATAATACTAGAGGCTAACACCTACGGATTTTTGACCAAGAAATGGTCTCCACCAGAAATCCAAGAATGTGATCTATGGCAAGGAAACATATGTGGGGTGAGGTGTATGAGCCTCTGGTCGATGATCAATGGCCACACAACCCCCATTTTTGTCGAAAATAGCCATGAACGACCATTTTCAATAATACCGAAGGCTAACACCTACGGATTTTTGACCAAGAAATGGTCTCCACCAGAAATCCAAGAATGTGATCTACAGCGAGGAAACATATGTGGGGTGAGGTTTATGAGCCTCTGGTCGACGATCAATGGCCACACAACCCAATTTTTTGTCGAAAATAGCCATGAACGACCATTTTCAATGACACTGAAGGCTAACACCTACGGATTTTTGACCAAGAAATGGTCTCCACCATAAATCCAAGAATGTGATCTATGGCAAGAAAACATATGTGTAGTGAGGTGTATGAGTCTCTGGTCGAAGATCAATGGCCACACAACCCCCATTTTTGTCGAAAATAGCTATGAATGACCATTTTCAAAAATACCAAAGGCTAACACATTCGGATTTTTGCCCAAGAAATGGTCTCCACCAGAAATCCAAGAATGTGATCTATGGCAAGGAAACATATGTGGGGTGAGGTGTATGAGCCTCTGGTCGATGATAAATGGCCACACAACCCCCATTTTTGTCGAAAATAGCCATGAACGACCATTTTCAATAATACCGAAGGCTAACACCTACGGATTTTTGACCAAGAAATGGTCTCCTCCAGAAATCCAAGAATGTGATCTACGGCAAGGAAACATATGTGGGGTGAGGTGTATGAGCCTCTGGTCGACGATCAATGGCCACACAACCCTAATTTTTTGTCGAAAATAGCCATGAACGACCATTTTCAATGACACCGAAGGCTAACACCTACAGATTTTTGACCAAGAAATGGTCTCCACCATAAATCCAAGAATGTGATCTATGGCAAGGAAACATATGTGTGGTGAGGTGTATGAGCCTCTGGTCGAAGATCAATGGCCACACAACCCCCATTTTTGTCGAAAATAGCCATGAATGACCATTTTCAAAAATACTAAAGGCTAACACATTCGGATTTTTGCCCAAGAAATGGTCTCCACCAGAAATCCAAGAATGTGATCTATGGCAAGGAAACATATGTGGGGTGAGGTGTACGAGCCTCTGGTCGATGATCAATGGCCACACAATCCTAATTTTGCCGAAAATAGCCATGAACGACCATTTTCAATAATACCGAAGGCTAACACCAACAGATTTTTGACCAAGGAATGGTCTCCTCCAGAAATCCAAGAATGTGATCTATGGAAAGAAAACATATGTGGGGTGAAGTGTACGAGCCTCTGGTCGATGATCAATGGCCACACAACCCCCATTTTTGTCGAAAATAGCCATGAACGACCATTTTCAATGACACTAAACGCTAACACCTATGGATTTCTGACCAAGAAATGGTCTCCACCATAAATCCAAGAATGTGATCTATGGCAAGGAAAAATATGTGTTGTGAGGTGTATGAGCCTCTGGTCGAAGATCAATGGCCACACAACCCCCATTTTTGTCGAAAATAGCAATGAATGACCATTTTCAAAAATACCAAAGGCTAACACATTCGGATTTTTGCCCAAGAAATGGTCTCCACCAGAAATCCAAGAATGTGATCTGTGGCAAGGAAACATATGTGGGGTGAGGTGTACGAGCCTCTGGTCGATGATCAATGGCCACACAACCCCCATTTTGCCGAAAATAGCCATGAATGACCATTTTCAAAAATACCGAAGGCTAACACGTACGAGTTTTTGACCAAGAAATGGTCTCCACCAGAAATCCAAGAATGTGATCTATGGCAAGGAAACATATGTGGGGTGAGGTTTATGAGCCTCTAGTCGATGATTAATGGCCACACAACCCCCATTTTTTATGAAAATAGTCATGAGCGACCATTTTCAATAATACTAGAGGCTAACACCTACGGATTTTTGACCAAGAAATGGTCTCCACCAGAAATCCAAGAATGTGATCTATGGCAAGGAAACATATGTGGGGTGAGGTGTATGAGCCTCTGGTCGATGATCAATGGCCACACAACCCCCATTTTTGTCGAAAATAGCCATGAACAATCATTGTCAATAATACCGAAGGCTAACACCTACGGATTTTTGACCAAGAAATGGTCTCCACCAGAAATCCAAGAATGTGATCTACGGCAAGGAAACATATGTGGGGTGAGGTGTATGAGCCTCTAGTCGACGATCAATGGCCACACAACCCAATTTTTTGTCGAAAATAGCCATGAACGATCATTTTCAATGACACTGAAGGCTAACACCTACGGATTTTTGACCAAGAAATGGTCTCCACCATAAATCCAAGAATGTGATCTATGGCAAGGAAACATATGTGTAGTGAGGTGTATGAGCCTCTGGTCGAAGATCAATGGCCACACAACCCCCATTTTTGTCGAAAATAGCCATGAATGACCATTTTCAAAAATACCAAAGGCTAACACATTCGGATTTTTGCCCAAGAAATGGTCTCCACCAGAAATCCAAGAATGTGATCTGTGGCAAGGAAACATATGTGGGGTGAGGTGTACGAGCCTCTGGTCGATGATCAATGGCCACACAACCCCCATTTTGCCGAAAATAGCCATGAACGACCATTTTCAAAAATACCGAAGGCTAACACGTACGAGTTTTTGACCAAGAAATGGTCTCCACCAGAAATCCAAGAATGTGATCTATGGCAAGGAAACATATGTGGGGTGAGGTTTATGAGCCTCTAGTCGATGATTAATGGCCACACAACCCCCATTTTTTATGAAAATAGTCATGAGCGACCATTTTCAATAATACTAGAGGCTAACACCTACGGATTTTTGACCAAGAAATGGTCTCCACCAGAAATCCAAGAATGTGATCTATGGCAAGGAAACATATGTGGGGTGAGGTGTATGAGCCTCTGGTCGATGATCAATGGCCACACAACCCCCATTTTTGTCGAAAATAGCCATGAACAATCATTGTCAATAATACCGAAGGCTAACACCTACGGATTTTTGACCAAGAAATGGTCTCCACCAGAAATCCAAGAATGTGATCTACGGCAAGGAAACATATGTGGGGTGAGGTGTATGAGCCTCTAGTCGACGATCAATGGCCACACAACCCAATTTTTTGTCGAAAATAGCCATGAACGATCATTTTCAATGACACTGAAGGCTAACACCTACGGATTTTTGACCAAGAAATGGTCTCCACCATAAATCCAAGAATGTGATCTATGGCAAGGAAACATATGTGTAGTGAGGTGTATGAGCCTCTAGTCGAAGATCAATGGCCACACAACCCCCATTTTTGTCGAAAATAGCCATGAATGACCATTTTCAAAAATACCAAAGGCTAACACATTCGGATTTTTGCCCAAGAAATGGTCTCCACCAGAAATCCAAGAATGTGATCTGTGGCAAGGAAACATATGTGGGGTGAGGTGTACGAGCCTCTAGTCGATGATCAATGGCCACACAACCCCCATTTTGCCGAAAATAGCCATGAACGACCATTTTCAAAAATACCGAAGGCTAACACGTACGAGTTTTTGACCAAGAAATGGTCTCCACCAGAAATCCAAGAATGTGATCTATGGCAAGGAAACATATGTGGGGTGAGGTTTATGAGCCTCTAGTCGATGATTAATGGCCACACAACCCCCATTTTTTATGAAAATAGTCATGAGCGACCATTTTCAATAATACTAGAGGCTAACACCTACGGATTTTTGACCAAGAAATGGTCTCCACCAGAAATCCAAGAATGTGATCTATGGCAAGGAAACATATGTGGGGTGAGGTGTATGAGCCTCTGGTCGATGATCAATGGCCACACAACCCCCATTTTTGTCGAAAATAGCCATGAACAATCATTGTCAATAATACCGAAGGCTAACACCTACGGATTTTTGACCAAGAAATGGTCTCCACCAGAAATCCAAGAATGTGATCTGTGGCAAGGAAACATATGTGGGGTGAGGTGTACGAGCCTCTGGTCGATGATCAATGGCCACACAACCCCCATTTTGCCGAAAATAGCCATGAACGACCATTTTCAAAAATACCGAAGGCTAACACGTACGAGTTTTTGACCAAGAAATGGTCTCCACCAGAAATCCAAGAATGTGATCTATGGCAAGGAAACATATGTGGGGTGAGGTTTATGAGCCTCTAGTCGATGATTAATGGCCACACAACCCCCATTTTTTATGAAAATAGTCATGAGCGACCATTTTCAATAATACTAGAGGCTAACACCTACGGATTTTTTACCAAGAAATGGTCTCCACCAGAAATCCAAGAATGTGATCTATGGCAAGGAAACATATGTGGGGTGAGGTGTATGAGCCTCTGGTCGATGATCAATGGCCACACAACCCCCATTTTTGTCGAAAATAGCCATGAACAATCATTGTCAATAATACCGAAGGCTAACACCTACGGATTTTTGACCAAGAAATGGTGTCCACCAGAAATCCAAGAATGTGATCTACGGCAAGGAAACATATGTGGGGTGAGGTGTATGAGCCTCTAGTCGACGATCAATGGCCACACAACCCAATTTTTTGTCGAAAATAGCCATGAACGATCATTTTCAATGACACTGAAGGCTAACACCTACGGATTTTTGACCAAGAAATGGTCTCCACCATAAATCCAAGAATGTGATCTATGGCAAGGAAACATATGTGTAGTGAGGTGTATGAGCCTCTGGTCGAAGATCAATGGCCACACAACCCCCATTTTTGTCGAAAATAGCCATGAATGACCATTTTCAAAAATACCAAAGGCTAACACATTCGGATTTTTGCCCAAGAAATGGTCTCCACCAGAAATCCAAGAATGTGATCTGTGGCAAGGAAACATATGTTGGGTGAGGTGTACGAGCCTCTGGTCGATGATCAATGGCCACACAACCCCCATTTTGCCGAAAATAGCCATGAACGACCATTTTCAAAAATACCGAAGGCTAACACGTACGAGTTTTTGACCAAGAAATGGTCTCCACCAGAAATCCAAGAATGTGATCTATGGCAAGGAAACATATGTGGGGTGAGGTTTATGAGCCTCTAGTCGATGATAAATGGCCACACAACCCCCATTTTTTATGAAAATAGTCATGAGCGACCATTTTCAATAATACTAGAGGCTAACACCTACGGATTTTTGACCAAGAAATGGTCTCCACCAGAAATCCAAGAATGTGATCTATGGCAAGGAAACATATGTGGGGTGAGGTGTATGAGCCTCTGGTCGATGATCAATGGCCACACAAGCCCCATTTTTGTCGAAAATAGCCATGAATGATCATTGTCAATAATACCGAAGGCTAACACCTACGGATTTTTGACCAAGAAATGGTCGCCACCAGAAATCCAAGAATGTGATCTACGGCAAGGAAACATATGTGGGGTGAGGTGTATGAGCCTCTAGTCGACGATCAATGGCCACACAACCCAATTTTTTGTCGAAAATAGCCATGAACGATCATTTTCAATGACACTGAAGGCTAACACCTACGGATTTTTGACCAAGAAATGGTCTCCACCATAAATCCAAGAATGTGATCTATGGCAAGGAAACATATGTGTAGTGAGGTGTATGAGCCTCTGGTCGAAGATCAATGGCCACACAACCCCCATTTTTGTCGAAAATAGCCATGAATGACCATTTTCAAAAATACCAAAGGCTAACACATTCGGATTTTTGCCCAAGAAATGGTCTCCACCAGAAATCCAAGAATGTGATCTATGGCAAGGAAACATATGTGGGGTGAGGTGTACGAGCCTCTGGTCGATGATCAATGGCCACACAACCCCCATTTTGCCGAAAATAGCCATGAACGACCATTTTGAATAATACCGAAGGCTAACACGTACGAGTTTTTGACCAAGAAATGGTCTCCACCAGAAATCCAAGAATGTGATCTATAGCAAGGAAACATATGTGGGGTGAGGTTTATGAGCCTCTAGTCGATGACAAATGGCCACACAACCCCCACTTTTTATGAAAATTGCCATGAGCGACCATTTTCAATAATACTAGAGGCTAACACCTACGGATTTTTGACCAAGAAATGGTCTCCACCAGAAATCCAAGAATGTGATCTATGGCAAGGAAACATATGTGGGGTGAGGTGTATGAGCCTCTAGTCAATGATCAATGGCCACACAACCCCCATTTTTTTCGAAAATAGCCATGAACGACCATTTTCAATAATACCAAAGGCTAACACCTACGGATTTTTGCCCAAGAAATGGCCTCCACCAGAAATCCAAGAATGTGATCTACGGCAAGGAAACATATGTGGGGTGAGGTGTATGAGGCTCTGGTCGACGATCAATGGCCACACAACCCTAATTTTTGTCGAAAATAGCCATGAACGACCATTTTCAATGACACTGAAGGCTAACACCTACGGATTTTTGACCAAGAAATGGTCTCCACCATAAATCCAAGAATGTGATCTATGGCAAGGAAACATATGTGTAGTGAGGTGTATGAGCCTCTGGTCCAATATCAATGGCCACACAACCCCCATTTTTGTCGAAAATAGCCATGGACGACCATTTTCAATAGTTCCGAAGGCTAACACATTCGGATTTTTGACCAAGAAATGGTCTCCACCAGAAATCAAAGAATGTGATCTATGGCAAGGAAACATATGTGGGGTGAGGTGTACAAGCCTTTCGTCGATGATTAATGGCCACACAACCCCCATTTTTGTCGAAAATAGCCATGAATGACCATTTTCAATAATACTGAAGGCTAACACGTATGGATTTTTGACCAAGAAATGGTCTCCACCAGATATCCAAGAATGTGATCTATGGCAAGGAAACATATGTGGGGTGAGGTGTATGAGCCTCTGGTCGATGATAAATGGCCACACAACCCCCATTTCAGTTGAAAATAGCCATGAACGACCATTTTCAATAATACCGAAGGCTAACACCAACAGATTTTTGACCAAGAAATGGTCTCCACCAGAAATCCAAGAATGTGATCTATGGCAAGAAAACATATGTGGGGTGAGGTGTACGAGCCTCTGGTCGATGATCAATGGCCACACAACCCCCATTTTTGTCGAAAATAGCCATGAACGACCATTTTCAATGACACTTAAGGCTAACACCTATGGATTTTTGACCAAGAAATGGTCTCCACCATAAATCCAAGAATTTGATCTATGGCAAGGAAACATATGTGTAGTGAGGTGTATGAGCCTCTGGTCGAAGATCAATGGCCACACAACCCCCATTTTTGTCGAAAATAGCCATGAATGACCATTTTCAAAAATACCGAAGGCTAACACATTCGGATTTTTGCCCAAGAAATGGTCTCCACCAGAAATTCAAGAATGTGATCTATGGCAAGGAAACATATGTGGGGTGAGGTGTACGAGCCTCTGGTCGATGATCAATGGCCACACAACCCCCATTTTGTCGAAAATAGACATGAACGACCATTTTCAATAATACCGAAGGCTAACACGTACGAATTTTTGACCAAGAAATGGTCTCCACCAGAAATCCAAGAATGTGATCTATGGCAAGGAAACATATGTGGGGTGAGGTGTACGAGCCTCTGGTCGATGATAAATGGCCACACAACCCCCATTTTTGATGAAAATAGCCATGAACGACCATTTACAATAATACGAGAGGCTAACACCTACGAATTTTTTACCTAGAAATGGTCTCCACCAGAAATCCAAGAATGTGATCTATGGCAAGGAAACATATGTGGGGTGAGGTGTATGAGCCTCTAGTCGATGATAAATGGCCACACAACCCCCATTTTTGTCGAAAATAGCCATGAACGACCATTTTCAATAATACCGAAGGCTAACACCAACGGATTTTTGACCAAGAAATGGTCCCCACCAGAAATCCAAGAATGTGATCTATGGCAAGAAAACATATGTGGGGTGAAGTGTACGAGCCTCTGGTCGATGATCAATGGCCACACAAACCCCATTTTTGTCGAAAATATCCATGAACAACCATTTTCAATGACACTGAACGCTAACACCTACGGATTTTTGACCAAGAAATGGTCTCCACCATAAATTCAAGAATGTGATCTATGGAAAGGAAACATGTGTAGTGAGGTGTATGAGCCTTTGGTCGAATATCAATGGCCACACAACCCCCATTTTTGTCGAAAATAGCCATGAACGACCATTTTCAATAGTACCGAAGGCTAAAACATTCAGATTTTTGACCAAGAAATGGTCTCCACCAGAAATCAAAGAATGTGATCTATGGCAAGGAAACATATAAGGGGTGAGGTTTACAAGCCTCTGGTCGACGATCAATGGCCACACAACTCCCATTTTTTCGAAAATAGCCATGAATGACCATTTTCAATAATACTGAAGGCTAACACGTACAGATTTTTGACCAATGAATGCTCTCCACCAGAAATCCAAGAATGTGATCTATGGCAAGGAAACATATGTGGGGTGAGGTGTATGAGCCTCTGGTCGATGATAAATGGCCACACAACCCCCATTTTAGTCGAAAATAGCCATGAACGACCATTTTCAATAATACCGAAGGCTAACACAAACGGATTTTTGACTAAGAAATGGTCTCCACCAGAAATCCAAGAATGTGATCTATGGCAAGAAAACCTATGTAGGGTGAAGTGTACGAGCCTCTGGTCAATGATCAATGGCCACACAACCCCCATTTTTGTCGGAAATAGCCATGAACGACCATTTTCAATGACACTGAAGGCTAACACCTACGGATTTTTGACCAAGAAATGGTCTCCACCATAAATCCAAGAATGTGATCCATGGCAAGGAAACATATGTGTAGTGAGGTGTATGAGCCTCCTGTCAAAGATCAATGGCCACACAACCCCATTTTTGTCGAAAATAGCCATGAAGGACAATTTTCAATAATACTGAAGGCTAACATATGTTTCCTTAGCCTTCGGTATTATTGAAAATGGTCGTTCATGGCTATTTTCGACAAAATGGGGGTTGTGTGGCCATTGATCATCGACCAGAGGCTCGTACACCTCACCCCACATATGTTTCCTTGCCATATATCACATTCTCGGATTTCTGGTGGTGACCATTTCTTGGTCAAAAATCCAAACGTGTTAGCCTTCTGTATTATTGAAAATGGTCGTTGATCACTATTTTCAACAAAAAAATGGGCGTTGTGTGGCCATTGATCAACGACCAGAGGCTCATACACCTCACCCCATATACGTACGAATTTTTGACCAAGAAATGGTCTCCACCAAAAATCCACGAATGTGATCTATAGGAAGGAAACATATGTGGGGTGAGGTGTACGAGCCTCTGGTCGATGATAAATGGCCACACAACCCCCATTTTTGATGAAAATAGCCATGAACGACCATTTTCAATAATACCGAAGGCTAACACCTACGGATTTTTGACCAAGAAATGGTCTCCACCAGAAATCCAAGAATGTGATCTATGGGAAGGAAACATATGTGGGGTGAGGTGTATGAGCCTCTGGTCGGAATTATTGAAAATGGTCGTTCATGGCTATTTTCGACAAAAATGGGGTTTGTGTGGCCATTGATCATCGACCAGAGGCTCCTATACCTCACCCCACATATGTTTTCTTGCCATATATCACATTCTTGGATTTCCAGTGGAGACCGTTTCTTGGTCAAAAATCCGTAGGTGTTAGCCTTCGGTATTATTGAAAATGGTCGTTCATGGCTATTTTCGACAAAAATGGGGGTTGTGTTGCCGTTGATCATCGACCAGAGCCTCGTACACCTCACCCCACATATGTTTCATTGCCATAGATCACATTCTTGGATTTCTGGTGGATACCATTTCTTGGGCAAAAATCTGAATGTGTTAGCCTTCGGTATTATTGAAAATGGTCATTCATGGCGATTTTCGACAAAAATGGGTGTTGTGTGACCATTGATCTTCGACCAGAGGCTCATACACCTCACTACACATATGTTTCCTTGCCATAGATCACATTCTTGGATTTATGGTGGAGACCATTTCTTTGTCAATATTCCGTAGGTGTTTGCCTTCAGTGTCATTGAAAATGGTCATTCGTGGCTATTTTCGACAAAAATGGGGGTTGTGTGGCCATTGATCATCGACCAGAGGCTCGTACACCTCACCCCACATATGTTTCCTTGCCATATATCACATTCTTGGACTTATGGTGGAGACCATTTCTTGGTCAAAAATCCGTAGGTGTTACCCTTCAGTGTCATTGAAAATGGTCGTTCATGGCTATTTTCGACAAAAATGGGGGTTATGTGGCCATTGATCATCGACCAAAGGCTCATACACCTCACCCCACATATGTTTCCTTGCCATAGATCACATTTTGGATTTCTGGTGGAGACCATTTCTTGGTCAAAAATCCGTAGGTGTTAGCCTTCGGTATTATTGAAAATGGTCGTTCATGGCTATTTTTGACAAAAAATGGGGGTTCTTTGGCCATTGATCATCGACCAGAGGCTCATACACCTCACCCCACATATGTTTCCTTTCCATAGAAAACATTCTTGGATATCTAGTGGAGACCATTTCTTGGTCAAAAAACCGTATGTGTTAGCCTTCGGTAATATTGAAAATGGTCGTTCATGGCTATTTTCATCAAAAATGGGGGTTGTGTGGCCATTTATCATCGACCAGAGGCTCCTACACCTCACCCCACATATGTTTCCTTGCTATAGATCACATTCTTGGATTTCTGGTGGAGACCATTGCTTGGTCAAAAATTCGTACGTGTTAGCCTTCAGTATTATTGAAAATGATCGTTCATGGCTATTTTCGACAAAATGGGGGTTGTGTGGCCATTGATCATCGACCAGAGGCTCGTACACCTCACCCCAGATATGTTTCCTTGCCATAGATCACATTCTTGGATTTCTAGTGGAGACCATTTCTTGGGCAAAAATCCGAATGTGTTAGCCTTCGGTATTATTGAAAATTGTCATTCATGGCTATTTTCGACAAAAATGGGGGTTGTGTGCCCATTGATCTTTGAACAGAGGCTCATACACCTCACTACACATATGTTTCCTTGCCATAGATCACATTCTTGGATTTATGGTGGAGACCATTTCATGGTCAAAAATCCGTAGGTGTTAGCCTTCAGTGCCATTGAAAATGGTCGTTCATGGCTATTTCCGACAAAAATGGGGGTTGTGTGGCCATTGATCATCGACCAGAGGCTCGTACACTTCACCCCACATAGGTTTTCTTGCCATAGATCACATTCTTTGATTTCTGGTGGAGACCATTTCTTAGTCAAAAATCCGTAGGTGTTAGCCTTCAGTGCCATTGAAAATGGTCGTTCATGGCTATTTTCGACTAAAATGGGGGTTGTGTGGCCATTTATCATCGACCAGAGGCTCGTACACCTCACCCACATATGTTTCCTTTCCATAGATCACATTCTTGGATTTCTGGTGGAGACCATTTATTGGTCAAAAATCTGTACGTGTTAGCCTTCAGTATTATTGAAAATGGTCATTCATGGCTATTTTCGACAAAAATGGGGGTTGTGTGGCCATTGATCATCGACCAGAGGCTCGTAAACCTCACCCCACATATGTTTCCTTGCCATAGATCACATTCTTTGATTTCTGGTGGAGACCATTTCTTGGTCAAAAATCTGAATGTTTTAGCCTTCGGTACTATTGAAAATGGTCGTTCATGGCTATTTTCGACAAAAATGGGGGTTGTGTGGCCATTGATATTCGACCAAAGGCTCATACACCTCACTACACATGTTTCCTTTCCATAGATCACATTCTTGGATTTATGGTGGAGACCATTTCTTGGTCAAAAATCCGTAGGTGTTAGCGTTCAGTGTCATTGAAAATGGTCGTTCATGGCTATTTTCGACAAAAATGGGGTTTGTGTGGCCATTGATCATCGACCAGAGGCTCGTACACTGCACCCCACATATGTTTTCTTGCCATAGATCACATTCTTGGATTTCTGGTGGGGACCATTTATTGGTCAAAAATCCGTTGGTGTTAGCCTTCGGTATTATTGAAAATGGTCGTTCATAGCTATTTTCGACAAAAATGGGGGTTGTGTGGCCATTTATCATCGACCAGAGGCTCATACACCTCACCCCACATATGTTTCCTTGCCATAGATCACATTCTTGGATTTCTGGTGGAGACCATTTATTGGTAAAAAATCCGTAGGTGTTAGCCTCTGGTATTATTAAAAATGGTCGTTCATGGCTATTTTCATCAAAAATGGGGGTTGTATGGCCATTAATCATCGACCAGAGGCTCGTACACCTCACCCCACATATTTTTCCTTGCCATAGATCACATTCTTGGATTTCTGGTGGAGACCATTTCTTGGTAAAAAATTCGTACGTGTTAGCCTTCGGTATTATTGAAAATGGTCGTTCATGGCTATTTTCGACAAAATGGGGGTTGTGTGGCCATTAATCATCGACCAGAGGCTCGTACACCTCACCCCACATATTTTTCCTTGCCATAGATCACATTCTTGGATTTCTGGTGGAGACCATTTCTTGGGCAAAAATCCGAATGTGTTAGCCTTCGGTATTTTTGAAAATGGTCATTCATGGCTATTTTCGACAAAAATGGGGGTTGTGTGGCCATTGATCTTCGACCAGAGGCCCATACACCTACACATATGTTTCCTTGCCTTAGATCACATTCTTGGATTTATGGTGGAGACCATTTCTTGGTCAGAAATCCATAGGTGTTAGCCTTTAGTGTCATTGAAAATGGTCGTTCAAGGCTATTTTCGACAAAAATGGGGGTTGTGTGGCCATTGATCATCGACCAGAGGCTCGTACACTTCACCCCACATATGTTTTCTTTCCATAGATCACATTCTTGGATTTCTGGTGGAGACCATTTCTTGGGCAAAAATCCGAATGTGTTAGCCTTCGGTATTTTTGAAAATGGTCATTCATGGCTATTTTCGACAAAAATGGGGGTTGTGTGGCCATTGATCTTTGACCAGATGCCCATACACCTACACATATGTTTCCTTGCCATAGATCACATTCTTGGATTTATGGTGGAGAGAAATTCTTGGTCAAAAATCCATAGGTGTTAGCCTTCAGTGTCATTGAAAATGGTCGTTCATGGCTATTTTCGACAAAAATGGGGGTTGTGTGGCCATTGATCATCGACCAGAGGCTCGTACACTTCACCCCACATATGTTTTCTTGCCATAGATCACATTCTTGGAATTTTGGTGGAGACCATTTCTTGGTCAAAAATCTGTTGGTGTTAGCCTTCGGTATTATTGAAAATGGTCGTTCATGGCTATTTTTGACTGAAATGGGGGTTGTGTGGCCATTTATCGTCGACCAGAGGCTCATACACCTCACCCCACATATGTTTCCTTGCCATAGATCACATTCTTGGATATCTGGTGGAGACCATTTCTTGGTCAAAAATTCGTACGTGTTAGCCTTCGGTATTATTGAAAATGGTCATTCATGGCTATTTTCGACAAAAATGGGGGTTGTGTGGCCATTGATCATCGACCAAAGGCTCGTACACCTCACCCCACATATGTTTCCTTGCCATAGATCACAATCTTGGATTTATGGTGGAGACCATTTCTTGGTCAAAAATCCATAGGTGTTAGCCTTCAGTGTCATTGAAAATGGTCGTTCATGGCTATTTTCGACAAAAATTAGGGTTGTGTGGCCATTGATCGTCGACCAGAGGCTCATACACCTCACCCCACATATGTTTCCTTGCCGTAGATCACATTCATGGATTTCTGGTGGAGACCATTTCTTGGTCAAAAATCCATAGGTGTTAGCGTTCGGTATTATTGAAAATGGTCGTTCATGGCAATTTTCGACAAAAATGGGGGTTGTGTGGCCATTGATCATCGACCAGAGGCTCAAACACCTCACCCCACATATGTTTCCTTGCCATAGATCACATTCTTGGATTTCTGGTGGAGACCATTTCTTGGTCAAAAATCCGTAGGTGTTAGCCTCTAGTATTATTGAAAATGGTCGCTCATGGCTATTTTCATAAAAAATGGGGGTTGTGTGGCCATTTATCATCGACTAGAGGCTCATAAACCTCACCCCACATATGTTTCCTTGCCATAGATCACATTCTTGGATTTCTGGTGGAGACCATTTCTTGGTCAAAAACTTGTACGTGTTAGCCTTCGATATTATTGAAAATGGTCGTTCATGGCTATTTTCGGCAAAATGGGGGTAGTGTGGCCATTGATCATCGACCAAAGGCTCGTACACCTCACCCCACATATGTTTCCTTGCCATAGATCACATTCTTGGATTTTTGGTGGAGACCATTTCTTGGGCAAAAATCCGAATGTGTTAGCCTTTGGTATTTTTGAAAATGGTCATTCATGGCTATTTTCGACAAAAATGGGGGTTGTGTGGCCATTGATCATCGACCAGAGGCTCGTACACTTCACCCCACATATGTTTTCTTTCCATAGATCACATTCTTGGATTTCTGGTGGAGACCATTTCTTGGGCAAAAATCCGAATGTGTTAGCCTTCGGTATTTTTGAAAATGGTCATTCATGGCTATTTTCGACAAAAATGGGGGTTGTGTGGCCATTGATCTTCGACCAGATGCCCATACACCTACACATATGTTTCCTTGCCATAGATCACATTCTTGGATTTATGGTGGAGAGAAATTCTTGGTCAAAAATCCATAGGTGTTAGCCTTCAGTGTCATTGAAAATGGTCGTTCATGGCTATTTTCGACAAAAATGGGGGTTGTGTGGCCATTGATCATCGACCAGAGGCTCGTACACTTCACCCCACATACGTTTTCTTGCCATAGATCACATTCTTGGAATTTTGGTGGGGACCATTTCTTGGTCAAAAATCTGTTGGTGTTAGCCTTCGGTATTATTGAAAATGGTCGTTCATGGCTATTTTTGACTGAAATGGGGGTTGTGTGGCCATTTATCGTCGACCAGAGGCTCATACACCTCACCCCACATATGTTTCCTTGCCATAGACCACATTCTTGGATATCTGGTGGAGACCATTTCTTGGTCAAAAATTCGTACGTGTTAGCCTTCGGTATTATTGAAAATGGTCATTCATGGCTATTTTCGACAAAAATGGGGGTTGTGTGGCCATTGATCATCGACCAAAGGCTCGTACACCTCACCCCACATATGTTTCCTTGCCATAGATCACAATCTTGGATTTATGGTGGAGACCATTTCTTGGTCAAAAATCCGTAGGTGTTAGCCTTCAGTGTCATTGAAAATGGTCGTTCATGGCTATTTTCGACAAAAATTAGGGTTGTGTGGCCATTGATCGTCGACCAGAGGCTCATACACCTCACCCCACATATGTTTCCTTGACGTAGATCACATTCATGGATTTCTGGTGGAGACCATTTCTTGGTCAAAAATCCGTAGGTGTTAGCCTCTAGTATTATTGAAAATGGTCGCTCATGGCTATTTTCATAAAAAATGGGGGTTGTGTGGCCATTTATCATCGACTAGAGGCTCATAAACCTCACCCCACATATGTTTCCTTGCCATAGATCACATTCTTGGATTTCTGGTGGAGACCATTTCTTGGTCAAAAACTTGTACGTGTTAGCCTTCGATATTATTGAAAATGGTCGTTCATGGCTATTTTCGGCAAAATGGGGGTAGTGTGGCCATTGATCATCGACCAAAGGCTCGTACACCTCACCCCACATATGTTTCCTTGCCATAGATCACATTCTTGGATTTCTGGTGGAGACCATTTCTTGGGCAAAAATCCGAATGTGTTAGCCTTTGGTATTTTTGAAAATGGTCATTCATGGCTATTTTCGACAAAAATGGGGGTTGTGTGGCCATTGATCTTCGACCAGAGGCTCATACACCTCACTACACATATGTTTCCTTGCCATAGATCACATTCTTGGATTTATGGTGGAGACCATTTCTTGGTCAAAAATCCGTAGGTGTTAGCCTTCACTGTCATTGAAAATGGTCGTTCATGGCTATTTTCTACAAAAAATAGGGTTGTGTGGTCATTGATCGTCGACCAGAGGCTCATACACCTCACCCCACATATGTTTCCTTGTCGTAGATCACATTCTTGGATTTCTGGTGGAGACCATTTCTTGGTCAAAAATCCGTAGGTGTTAGCCTTCGGTATTATTGAGATGGTCGTTCATGGCTATTTTCGACAAAAATGGGGGTTGTGTGGCCATTGATCATCGACCAGAGGCTCATACACCTCACCCCACATATGTTGCCTTGCCATATATCACATTCTTGGATTTCTGTTGGAGACCATTTCTTGGTCAAAAATCTGTAGGTGTTAGCCTCTAGTATTATTGAAAATGGTCGCTCATGGCTATTTTCATAAAAATGGGGGTTGTGTGGCCATTTATCATCGACTAGAGGCTCATAAACCTCACCCCACATATGTTTCCTTGCCATAGATCACATTCTTGGATTTCTGGTGGAGACCATTTCTTGGTCAAAAACTCGTACGTGTTAGCCTTCGGTATTATTGAAAATGGTCGTTCATGGCTATTTTCGGCAAAATGGGGGTTGTGTGGCCATTGATCATCGACTAGAGGCTCGTACACCTCACCCCACATATGTTTCCTTGCCATATATCACATTTTTGGATTTCTGGTGGAAACCATTTCTTGGGCAAAAATCCGAATGTGTTAGCCTTTGGTATTTTTGAAAATGGTCATTCATGGCTATTTTTGACAAAAATTGGGGTTGTGTGGCCATTGATCTTCGACCAGAGGCTCATACACCTCACTACACATATGTTTCCTTGCCATAGATCACATTCTTGGATTTATGGTTGAGACCATTTCTTGGTCAAAAATCCGTAGGTGTTAGCCTTCAGTGTCATTGAAAATGCTCGTTCATGGCTATTTTCGACAAAAATTAGGGTTGTGTGGCCATTGATCGTCGACCAGAGGCTCATACACCTCACCCCACATATGTTTCCTTGCCTTAGATCACATTCTTGGATTTCTGGTGGAGACCATTTCTTGGTCAAAAATCCGTAGGTGTTAGCCTTTGGTATTATTGAAAATGGTCGTTCATGGCTATTTTCGACAAAAATGGGGGTTGTGTGGCCATTGGTCATCGACCAGAGGCTCAAACACCTCACCCCACATATGTTTCCTTGCCATAGATCACATTTTTGGATTTTTGGTGGAGACCATTTCTTGGGCAAAAATCCGAATGTGTTAGCCTTTGGTATTTTTGAAAATGGTCATTCATGGCTATTTTTGACAAAAATGGGGGTTGTGTTGCCATTGATCTTCGACCAGAGGCTCATACACCTCACTACACATATGTTTCCTTGCCATAGATCACATTCTTGGATTTATGGTGCAGACCATTTCTTGGTCCGAAATCCATAGGTGTTAGCCTTTAGTGTCATTGAAAATGGTCGTTCATGGCTATTTTCGACAAAAATGGGGGTTGTGTGGACATTGATCATCGACCAGAGGCTCGTACACTTCACCCCACATATGTTTCCTTTCCATAGATCACATTCTTGGATTTCTGGAGGAGACCATTCCTTGGTCAAAAATCTGTTGGTGTTAGCCTTCGGTATTATTGAAAATGGTCATTCATGGCGATTTTCGACAAAAACGGGGTTTGTGAGCCTCTGGTCGATAAATAGCCATGAACGACCATTTTCAATAGTACCGAAGGCTAAAACATTCAGATTTTTGACCAAGAAATTGTCTCCACCAGAAATCAAAGAATGTGATCTATGGCAAGGAAACATATTTGGGGTGAGGTTTACGAGCCTCTAGTCGATGATCAATGGCCACACAACCCCCATTTTTGTCGAAAATAGCCATGAATGACCATTTTCAATAATACTGAAGGCTAACACGTACAGATTTTTGACCAATAAATGGTCTCCATCGGAAATCCAAGAATGTAATCTATGGCAAGGAAACATATGTGGGGTGTGGTGTACGAGCCTCTGGTCGATGATCATTGGCCACACAACCCCCATTTTTGTCGAAAATAGCCATGAACGACCATTTTCAATAATACCGAAGGCTAACACGTACGGATTTTTGACCAAAAATGGTCTCCACCAGAAATCCAAGAATGTGATCTATGGCAAGGAAACATATGTGGGGTCAATTGCACGAGCCTCTGGTCGATGATAAATGGCCACACAACCACCATTTTAGTCGAAAATAGCCATGAACCACAATTTTCAATAATACCGAAGGCTAACACCAACAGATTTTTGACCAAGGAATGGTCTCCTCCATAAATCCAAGAATGTGATCTATGGAAAGAAAACATATGTGGGGTGAAGTGTACGAGCCTCTGGTCGATGATCAATGGCCACACAACCCCCATTTTTGTCGAAAATAACCATGAACGACCATTTTCAATGACACTAAAGGCTAACACCTATGGATTTCTGACCAAGAAATGGTCTCCACCATAAATCCAAGAATGTGATCTATGGCAAGGAAACATGTGTAGGTGTATGAGCCTCTGGTCGAAGATCAATGGCCACACAACCCCCATTTTTGTCGAAAATAGCCATGAATGACCCTTTTCAAAAATACCAAAGGCTAACACATTCGGATTTTTGCCCAATAAATGGTCTCCACCAGAAATCCAAGAATGTGATCTATGGCAAGGAAACATATGTGGGGTGAGGTGTACGAGCCTCTGGTCGATGATCAATGGCCACACAACCCCCATTTTACCGAAAATAGCCATGAACGACCATTTTCAATAATACCGAAGGCTAACACGTACGAGTTTTTAACCAAGAAATGGTCTCCACCAGAAATCCAAGAATGTGATCTATGGCAAGGAAACATATGTGGGGTGAGGTTTATGAGCCTCTAGTCGATTATAAATGGCCACACAACCCCCATTTTTTATGAAAATAGCCATGAGCGACCATTTTCAATAATACTAGAGGCTAACACCTACAGATTTTTTACCAAGAAATGGTCTCCACCAGAAATCCAAGAATGTGATCTATGGCAAGGAAACATATGTGGGGTGAGGTGTATGAGCATCTGGTCGATGATCAATGGCCACACAACCCCCATTTTTGTCGAAAATAGCCATGAACGACCATTTTCAATAATACCGAAGGCTAAAACCTACGGATTTTTGACCAAGAAATGGTCTCTACCAGAAATCCAAGAATGTGATCTACGGCAAGGAAACTTATGTGGTGTGAGGTGTATGAGCCTTTGGTCGACGAGCAATGGCCACACAACCCTAATTTTTGTCGAAAATAGCCATGAACGACCATTTTCAATGACACTGAAGGCTAACACCTACGGATTTTTGACCAAGAAATGGTCTCCACCATAAATCCAAGAATGTGATCTATGACAAGGTAACATATGTGTAGTGAGGTGTATGAGCCTCTGGTCGAAGATCAATGGCCACACAACCCCCATTTTTTTCGAAAATAGCCATGAATGACCATTTTCAAAAATACCAAAGGCTAACACATTCGGATTTTTGCCCAAGAAACGGTCTCCACCAGAAATCCATGAATGTGATCTATGGCAAGGAAACATATGTGGGGTGAGGTGTACGAGCCTCTGGTCGACGATCAATGGCCACACAACCCCCATTTTGCCGAAAATAGCCATGAACGACCATTTTCAATAATACCGAAGGCTAACACGTACGAGTTTTTTACCAAGAAATGGTCTCCACCAGAAATCCACGAATGTGATCTATGGCAAGGAAACATATGGGGTGAGGTTTATGAGCCTCTAGTCGATGATAAATGGCCACACAACCCCCATTTTTTTTGAAAATATCCATGATCGACCATTTTCAATAATACTAGAGGCTAACACCTACGGATTTTTGACCAAGAAATGGTCTCCACCAGAAATCCAAGAATGTGATCTATGGCAAGGAAACATATGTGGGGTGAAGTGTACGAGCCTCTGGTCGATGATCAATGGCCACACAACCCCCATTTTTGTCGAAAATAGCCATGAACGACCATTTTCAATGACACTAAAGGCTAACACCTATGGATTTCTGACCAAGAAATGGTCTCCACCATAAATCCAAGAATGTGATCTATGGCAAGGAAACATATGTGTAGGTGTATGAGCCTCTGGTCGAAGATCAATGGCCACACAACCCCCATTTTTGTCGAAAATAGCCATGAATGACCCTTTTCAAAAATACCAAAGGCTAACACATTCGGATTTTTGCCCAATAAATGGTCTCCACCAGAAATCCAAGAATGTGATCTATGGCAAGGAAACATATGTGGGGTGAGGTGTACGAGCCTCTGGTCGATGATCAATGGCACACAACCCCCATTTTGCCGAAAATAGCCATGAACGACCATTTTCAATAATACCGAAGGCTAACACGTACGAGTTTTTGACCAAGAAATGGTCTCCACCAGAAATCCAAGAATGTGATCTATGGCAAGGAAACATATGTGGGGTGAGGTTTATGAGCCTCTAGTCGATGATAAATGGCCACACAACCCCCATTTTTTATGAAAATAGCCATGAGCGACCATTTTCAATAATACTAGAGGCTAACACCTACGGATTTTTTACCAAGAAATGGTCTCCACCAGAAATCCAAGAATGTGATCTATGGCAAGGAAACATATGTGGGGTGAGGTGTATGAGCATCTGGTCGATGATCAATGGCCACACAACCCCCATTTTTGTCGAAAATAGCCATGAATGACCCTTTTCAAAAATACCAAAGGCTAACACATTCGGATTTTTGCCCAATAAATGGTCTCCACCAGAAATCCAAGAATGTGATCTATGGCAAGGAAACATATGTGGGGTGAGGTGTACGAGCCTCTGGTCGATGATCAATGGCCACACAACCCCCATTTTGCCGAAAATAGCCATGAACGACCATTTTCAATAATACCGAAGGCTAACACGTACGAGTTTTTGACCAAGAAATGGTCTCCACCAGAAATCCAAGAATGTGATCTATGGCAAGGAAACATATGTGGGGTGAGGTTTATGAGCCTCTAGTCGATTATAAATGGCCACACAACCCCCATTTTTTATGAAAATAGCCATGAGCGACCATTTTCAATAATACTAGAGGCTAACACCTACAGATTTTTTACCAAGAAATGGTCTCCACCAGAAATCCAAGAATGTGATCTATGGCAAGGAAACATATGTGGGGTGAGGTGTATGAGCATCTGGTCGATGATCAATGGCCACACAACCCCCATTTTTGTCGAAAATAGCCATGAACGACCATTTTCAATAATACCGAAGGCTAAAACCTACGGATTTTTGACCAAGAAATGGTCTCTACCAGAAATCCAAGAATGTGATCTACGGCAAGGAAACTTATGTGGTGTGAGGTGTATGAGCCTTTGGTCGACGAGCAATGGCCACACAACCCTAATTTTTGTCGAAAATAGCCATGAACGACCATTTTCAATGACACTGAAGGCTAACACCTACGGATTTTTGACCAAGAAATGGTCTCCACCATAAATCCAAGAATGTGATCTATGACAAGGTAACATATGTGTAGTGAGGTGTATGAGCCTCTGGTCGAAGATCAATGGCCACACAACCCCCATTTTTTTCGAAAATAGCCATGAATGACCATTTTCAAAAATACCAAAGGCTAACACATTCGGATTTTTGCCCAAGAAACGGTCTCCACCAGAAATCCATGAATGTGATCTATGGCAAGGAAACATATGTGGGGTGAGGTGTACGAGCCTCTGGTCGATGATCAATGGCCACACAACCCCCATTTTGCCGAAAATAGCCATGAACGACCATTTTCAATAATACCGAAGGCTAACACGTACGAGTTTTTTTACCAAGAAATGGTCTCCACCAGAAATCCACGAATGTGATCTATGGCAAGGAAACATATGGGGTGAGGTTTATGAGCCTCTAGTCGATGATAAATGGCCACACAACCCCCATTTTTTTTGAAAATATCCATGATCGACCATTTTCAATAATACTAGAGGCTAACACCTACGGATTTTTGACCAAGAAATGGTCTCCACCAGAAATCCAAGAATGTGATCTATGGCAAGGAAACATATGTGGGGTGAAGTGTACGAGCCTCTGGTCGATGATCAATGGCCACACAACCCCCATTTTTGTCGAAAATAGCCATGAACGACCATTTTCAATGACACTAAAGGCTAACACCTATGGATTTCTGACCAAGAAATGGTCTCCACCATAAATCCAAGAATGTGATCTATGGCAAGGAAACATATGTGTAGGTGTATGAGCCTCTGGTCGAAGATCAATGGCCACACAACCCCCATTTTTGTCGAAAATAGCCATGAATGACCCTTTTCAAAAATACCAAAGGCTAACACATTCGGATTTTTGCCCAATAAATGGTCTCCACCAGAAATCCAAGAATGTGATCTATGGCAAGGAAACATATGTGGGGTGAGGTGTACGAGCCTCTGGTCAATGATCAATGGCACACAACCCCCATTTTGCCGAAAATAGCCATGAACGACCATTTTCAATAATACCGAAGGCTAACACGTACGAGTTTTTGACCAAGAAATGGTCTCCACCAGAAATCCAAGAATGTGATCTATGGCAAGGAAACATATGTGGGGTGAGGTTTATGAGCCTCTAGTCGATGATAAATGGCCACACAACCCCCATTTTTTATGAAAATTGCCATGAGCGACCATTTTCAATAATACTAGAGGCTAACACCTACGGATTTTTTACCAAGAAATGGTCTCCACCAGAAATCCAAGAATGTGATCTATGGCAAGGAAACATATGTGGGGTGAGGTGTATGAGCATCTGGTCGATGATCAATGGCCACACAACCCCCATTTTTGTCGAAAATAGCCATGAATGACCCTTTTCAAAAATACCAAAGGCTAACACATTCGGATTTTTGCCTAATAAATGGTCTCCACCAGAAATCCAAGAATGTGATCTATGGCAAGGAAACATATGTGGGGTGAGGTGTACGAGCCTCTGGTCGATGATCAATGGCCACACAACCCCCATTTTGCCGAAAATAGCCATGAACGACCATTTTCAATAATACCGAAGGCTAACACGTACGAGTTTTTGACCAAGAAATGGTCTCCACCAGAAATCCCAGAATGTGATCTATGGCAAGGAAACATATGTGGGGTGAGGTTTATGAGCCTCTAGTCGATGATAAATGGCCACACAACCCCCATTTTTTATGAAAATAGCCATGAGCGACCATTTTCAATAATACTAGAGGCTAACACCTACAGATTTTTTACCAAGAAATGGTCTCCACCAGAAATCCAAGAATGTGATCTATGGCAAGGAAACATATGTGGGGTGAGGTGTATGAGCATCTGGTCGATGATCAATGGCCACCCAACCCCCATTTTTGTCGAAAATAGCCATGAACGACCATTTTCAATAATACCGAAGGCTAAAACCTACAGATTTTTGACCAAGAAATGGTCTCTACCAGAAATCCAAGAATGTGATCTACGGCAAGGAAACTTATGTGGTGTGAGGTGTATGAGCCTTTGGTCGACGAGCAATGGCCACACAACCCTAATTTTTTTCGAAAATAGCCATGAACGACCATTTTCAATGACACTGAAGGCTAACACCTACGGATTTTTGACCAAGAAATGGTCTCCACCATAAATCCAAGAATGTGATCTATGACAAGGTAACATATGTGTAGTGAGGTGTATGAGCCTCTGGTCGAAGATCAATGGCCACACAACCCCCATTTTTTTCGAAAATAGCCATGAATGACCATTTTCAAAAATACCAAAGGCTAACACATTCGGATTTTTGCCCAAGAAACGGTCTCCACCAGAAATCCATGAATGTGATCTATGGCAAGGAAACATATGTGGGGTGAGGTGTACGAGCCTCTGGTCGATGATCAATGGCCACACAACCCCCATTTTGCCGAAAATAGCCATGAACGACCATTTTCAATAATACCGAAGGCTAACACGTACGAGTTTTTTTACCAAGAAATGGTCTCCACCAGAAATCCACGAATGTGATCTATGGCAAGGAAACATATGGGGTGAGGTTTATGAGCCTCTAGTCGATGATAAATGGCCACACAACCCCCATTTTTTTTGAAAATATCCATGATCGACCATTTTCAATAATACTAGAGGCTAACACCTACGGATTTTTGACCAAGAAATGGTCTCCACCAGAAATCCAAGAATGTGATCTATGGCAAGGAAACATATGTGGGGTGAAGTGTACGAGCCTCTGGTCGATGATCAATGGCCACACAACCCCCATTTTTGTCGAAAATAGCCATGAACGACCATTTTCAATGACACTAAAGGCTAACACCTATGGATTTCTGACCAAGAAATGGTCTCCACCATAAATCCAAGAATGTGATCTATGGCAAGGAAACATATGTGTAGATGTATGAGCCTCTGGTCGAAGATCAATGGCCACACAACCCCCATTTTGGTCGAAAATAGCCATGAATGACCCTTTTCAAAAATACCAAAGGCTAACACATTCGGATTTTTGCCCAATAAATGGTCTCCACCAGAAATCCAAGAATGTGATCTATGGCAAGGAAACATATGTGGGGTGAGGTGTACGAGCCTCTGGTCGATGATCAATGGCACACAACCCCCATTTTGCCGAAAATAGCCATGAACGACCATTTTCAATAATACCGAAGGCTAACACGTACGAGTTTTTGACCAAGAAATGGTCTCCACCAGAAATCCAAGAATGTGATCTATGGCAAGGAAACATATGTGGGGTGAGGTTTATGAGCCTCTAGTCGATGATAAATGGCCACACAACCCCCATTTTTTATGAAAATAGCCATGAGCGACCATTTTCAATAATACTAGAGGCTAACACCTACAGATTTTTTACCAAGAAATGGTCTCCACCAGAAATCCAAGAATGTGATCTATGGCAAGGAAACATATGTGGGGTGAGGTGTATGAGCATCTGGTCGATGATCAATGGCCACACAACCCCCATTTTTGTCGAAAATAGCCATGAACGACCATTTTCAATAATACCGAAGGCTAAAACCTACGGATTTTTGACCAAGAAATGGTCTCTACCAGAAATCCAAGAATGTGATCTACGGCAAGGAAACTTATGTGGTGTGAGGTGTATGAGCCTTTGGTCGACGAGCAATGGCCACACAACCCTAATTTTTGTCGAAAATAGCCATGAACGACCATTTTCAATGACACTGAAGGCTAACACCTACGGATTTTTTACCAAGAAATGGTCTCCACCATAAATCCAAGAATGTGATCTATGACAAGGTAACATATGTGTAGTGAGGTGTATGAGCCTCTGGTCGAAGATCAATGGCCACACAACCCCCATTTTTTCGAAAATAGCCATGAATGACCATTTTCAAAAATACCAAAGGCTAACACATTCGGATTTTTGCCCAAGAAACGGTCTCCACCAGAAATCCATGAATGTGATATATGGCAAGGAAACATATGTGGGGTGAGGTGTACGAGCCTCTGGTCGATGATCAATGGCCACACAACCCCCATTTTGCTGAAAATAGCCATGAACGACCATTTTCAATAATACCGAAGGCTAACACGTACGAGTTTTTTTACCAAGAAATGGTCTCCACCAGAAATCCACGAATGTGATCTATGGCAAGGAAACATATGGGGTGAGGTTTATGAGCCTCTAGTCGATGATAAATGGCCACACAACCCCCATTTTTTTTGAAAATATCCATGATCGACCATTTTCAATAATACTAGAGGCTAACACCTACGGATTTTTGACCAAGAAATGGTCTCCACCAGAAATCCAAGAATGTGATCTATGGCAAGGAAACATATGTGGGGTGAGGTGTATGAGCCTCTGGTCGATGATCAATGGCCACACAACACCCATTTTTGTTGAAAATAGCCATGAACGACCATTTACAATAATACCGAAGGCTAACACCTACAGATTTTTGAACAAGAAATGGTCTCCACCAGAAATCCAAGAATGTGATCTACGGCAAGGAAACATATGTGGGGTGAGGTGTATGTGCCTCTGGTCGACGATCAATGGCCACACAACCCTAATTTTTGTCGAAAATAGCCATGAACGACCATTTTCAATGACACTAAAGGCTAACTCCTAAGGATTTTTGACCAAGAAATGGTCTCCACCATAAATCCAAGAATGTGATCTATGGCAAAGAAACATATGTGTAGTGAGGTGTATGAGCCTCTGGTCGAAGATCAATGGCCACACAACCCCCATTTTTGTCGAAAATAGCCATGAATGAACATTTTCAAAAATACCAAAGGCTAACACATTCGGATTTTTGCCCAAGAAATGGTCTCCACCAGAAATCCAAGAATGTGGTCTATGACAAGGAAACATATGTGGGGTGAGGTGTACGAGCCTGTGGTCGATGATCAATGGCCACACAACCCCCATTTTGCCGAAAATAGCCATGAATGACCATTTTCAATAATACCGAAGGCTAACACGTACGAGTTTTTGACCAAGAAATGGTCTCCACCAGAAATTCAAGAATGTGATCTATGGTAAGGAAGCATATGTGGGGTGAGGTTTATGAGCCTTTAGTCGATGATAAATGGCCACACAACCCCCATTTTTTATGAAAATAGCCATGAGCGACCATTTTCAATAATACTAGAGGCTAACACCTATGGATTTTTGACCAAGAAATGGTCTCCACCAGAAATCCAAGAATGTGATCTATGGCAAGGAAACATTTGTGGGGTGAGGTGTATGAGCCTCTGGTCGATGATCTATGGCCACACAACCCCCATTTTTGTCGAAAATAGCCATGAACGACCATTTTCAATAATACCGAAGGCTAACACCTATGGATTTTTTATCAAGAAATGTTCTCCACCAGAAAACCAAGAATGTGTTCAACGGCAAGGAAACATATGTGGGGTGAGGTGTATGAGCCTCTGGTCGACGATCAATGGCCACACAACCCTAATTTATGTCGAAAATAGCCATGAACGACCATTTTCAATGACACTGAACGCTAACACCTTCGGATTTTTGACCAAGAAATGGTCTCCACCATAAATCCAAGAATATGTGTAGTGAGGTGTATGAGCCTCTGGTCGAAGATCAATGGCCACACAACCCCCATTTTTGTCGAAAATAGCCATGAATGACCATTTTCAAAAATACCAAAGGCTAACACATTCGGATTTTTGCCCAAGAAATGGTCTCCACCAGAAATCCAAGAATGTGATCTATGGCAAGGAAACATATGTGGGGTGAGGTGTACAAGCCTCTAGTCGATGATCAATGGCCACACAACCCCCATTTTGCCGAAAATAGCCATGAACGACCATTTTCAATAATACCAAAGGCTAACACGTACGAGTTTTTGACCAAGAAATGGTCTCCACCAGAAATCCAAGAATGTGATCTATGGCAAGGAAGCATATGTGGGGTGAGGTTTATGAGCCTCTAGTCGATGATAAATGGCAACACAACCCCCATTTTTTATGAAAATAGCCATGAGCGACCATTTTCAATAATACTAGAGGCTAACACCTACGGATTTTTGACCAAGAAATGGTTTCCACCAGAAATCCAAGAATATGATCTATGGCAAGGAAACATATGTGGGGTGAGGTGTATGAGCCTCTGGTTGATGATCAATGGCCACACGACCCCCATTTTTGTCGAAAATAGCCATGAATGACCATTTTCAATAATACTGAAGGCTAACACGTACAGATTTTTGACCAATAAATGGTCTCCACCGGATATCCAAGAATGTGATCTATGGCAAGGAAACATATGTCGGGTGTGGTGTACGAGCCTCTGGTCGATGATCATTGGCCACACAACCCCCATTTTTGTCGAAAATAGCCATGAACGACCATTTTCAATAATACCGAAGGCTAACACGTACGGATTTTTGACCAAGAAATGGTCTCCACCAGAAATCCAAGAATGTGATCTATGGCAAGGAAACATATGTGGGGTGAATTGCACGAGCCTCTGGTCGATGATAAATGGCCACACAACCCCCATTTTAGTCGAAAATAGCCATGAACCACCATTTTCAATAATACCGAAGGCTAACACCAACAGATTTTTGACCAAGGAATGGTCTCCTCCAGAAATCCAAGAATGTGATCTATGGAAAGAAAACATATGTGGGGTGAAGTGTACGAGCCTCTGGTCGATGATCAATGGCCACACAACCCCCATTTTTGTCGAAAATAGCCATGAACGACCATTTTCAATGACACTAAAGGCTAACACCTATGGATTTCTGACCAAGAAATGGTCTCCACCATAAATCCAAGAATGTGATCTTTGGCAAGGAAACATATGTGTAGGTGTATGAGCCTCTGGTCGAAAATCAATGGCCACACAACCCCCATTTTTGTCGAAAATACCCGTGAATGACCATTTTCAAAAATACCAAAGGCTAACACATTCGGATTTTTGCCCAAGAAATGGTCGCCACCAGAAATCCAAGAATGTGATCTATGGCAAGGAAACATATGTGGGGTGAGGTGTACGAGCCTCTGGTCGATGATCAATGGCCACACAACCCCCATTTTGCCGAAAATAGCCATGAACGACCATTTTCAATAGTACCGAAGGCTAACACGTACGCGTTTTTGACCAAGAAATGGTCTCCACCAGAAATCCAAGAATGTGATCTATGGCAAGGAAACATATGTGGGATGAGGTTTATGAGCCTCTAGTCGATGATAAATGGCCACACAACCCCCATTTTTTATGAAAATAGCCATGAGCGACCATTTTCAATAATACTAGAGGCTAACACCTACGGATTTTTGACCAAGAAATGGTCTCCACCAGAAATCCAAGAATGTGATCTATGGCAAGGAAACATATGTGGGGTGAGGTGTATGAGCCTCTGGTCGATGATCAATGGCCACACAACCCCCATTTTTGTCGAAAATAGCCATGAACGACCATTTTCAATAATACCGAAGGCTAACACCTACGGATTTTCGACCAAGAAATGGTCTCTACCAGAAATCCAAGAATGTGATCTACGGCAAGGAAACTTATGTGGTGTGAGGTGTATGAGCCTCTGGTCGACGATCAATGGCCACACAACCCTAATTTTTGTCGAAAATAGCCATGAACGACCATTTTCAATGACACTGAAGGCTAACACCTACGGATTTTTGACCAAGAAATGGTCTCCACCATAAATCCAAGAATGTGATCTATGACAAGGAAACATATGTGTAGTGAGGTGTATGAGCCTCTGGTCGAAGATCAATGGCCACACAACCCCCATTTTTGTCGAAAATAGCCATGAATGACCATTTTCAAAAATACCAAAGGCTAACACATTCGGATTTTTGCCCAAGAAATGGTCGCCACCAGAAATCCAAGAATGTGATCTATGGCAAGGAAACATATGTGGGGTGAGGTGTACGAGCCTCTGGTCAATGATCAATGGCCACACAACCCCCATTTTGCCGAAAATAGCCATGAACGACCATTTTCAATAATACCGAAGGCTAACACGTACGAGTTTTTGACCAAGAAATGGTCTCCACCAGAAATCCAAGAATGTGATCTATGGCAAGGAAACATATGTGGGGTGAGGTTTATGAGCCTCTAGTCGATGATAAATGGCCACACAACCCCCATTTTTTATGAAAATAGCCATGAGCGACCATTTTCAATAATACTAGAGGCTAACACCTACGGATTTTTGACCAAGAAATTGTCTCCACCAGAAATCCAAGAATGTGATCTATGGCAAGGAAACATATGTGGGGTGAGGTTTATGAGCCTCTGGTCAATGATCAATGGCCACACAACCCCCATTTTTGTCGAAAATAGCCATGAACGACCATTTTCAATAATACCGAAGGCTAACACCTACGGATTTTTGACCAAGAAATGGTCTCTACCAGAAATCCAAGAATGTGATCTACGACAAGGAAACTTATGTGGTGTGAGGTGTATGAGCCTCTAGTCGACGATCAATGGCCACACAACCCTAATTTTTGTCGAAAATAGCCATGAACGACCATTTTCAATGACACTGAAGGCTAACACCTACGGATTTTTGACCAAGAAATGGTCTCCACCATAAATCCAAGAATGTGATCTATGACAAGGAAACATATGTGTAGTGAGGTGTATGAGCCTCTGGTCGAAGATCAATGGCCACACAACCCCCATTTTTTTCGAAAATAGCCATGAATGACCATTTTCAAAAATGCCAAAGGCTAACACATTCGGATTTTTGCCCAAGAAATGGTCTCCACCAGAAATCCATGAATGTGATCTATGGCAAGGAAACATATGTGGGGTGAGGTGTACGAGCCTCTGGTCGATGATCAATGGCCACACAACCCCCATTTTGCCGAAAATAGCTATGAACGACCATTTTCAATAATACCGAAGGCTAACACGTACGAGTTTTTTTACCAAGAAATGGTCTCCACCAGAAATACAAGAATGTGATCTATGGCAAGGAAACATAAGTGGGGTGAGGTTTATGAGCCTCTAGTCGATGATAAATGGCCACACAACCCCCATTTTTTATGAAAATATCCATGATCGACCATTTTCAATAATACTAGAGGCTAACACCTACGGATTTTTGACCAAGAAATGGTCTCCACCAGAAATCCAAGAATGTGATCTATGGCAAGGAAACATATGTGGGGTGAGGTGTATGAGCCTCTGGTCGATGATCAATGGCCACACAACCCCCATTTTTGTCGAAAATAGCCATGAACGACCAATTTCAATAATACCGAAGGATAACACTTACGGATTTTTGAACAAGAAATGGTCTCCACCAGAAATCCAAGAATGTGATCTACGGCAAGGAAACACATGTGGGGTGAGGTGTATGAGCCTCTGGTCGACGATCAATGGCCACACAACCCTAATTTTTGTCGAAAATAGCCATGAACGACCATTTTCAATGACACTGAAGGCTAACTCCTAAGGATTTTTGACCAAGAAATGGTCTCCACCATAAATCCAAGAATGTGATCTATGGCAAAGAAACATATGTGTAGTGAGGTGTATGAGCCTCTGGTCGAAGATCAATGGCCACACAACCCCCATTTTTGTCGAAAATAGCCATGAATGAACATTTTCAAAAATACCAAAGGCTAACACATTCGGATTTTTGCCCAAGAAATGGTCTCCACCAGAAATCCAAGAATGTGGTCTATGACAAGGAAACATATGTGGGGTGAGGTGTACGAGCCTCTGGTCGATGATCAATGGCCACACAACCCCCATTTTGCCGAAAATAGCCATGAACGACCATTTTCAATAATACCAAAGGCTAACACGTACGAGTTTTTGACCAAGAAATGGTCTCGACCAGAAATTCAAGAATGTGATCTATGGCAAGGAAACATATATGGGGTGAGGTTTATGAGCCTCTAGTCGATGATAAATGGCCACACAACCCCCATTGTTTATGAAAATAGCCATGAGCGACCATTTTCAATAATACTAGAGGCTAACACCTACGGATTTTTGACCAAGAAATGGTCTCCACCAGAAATCCAAGAATGTGATCTATGGCAAGGAAACATTTGTGGGGTGAGGTGTATGAGCCTCTGGTCGATGATCAATGGCCACACAACCCCCATTTTTGTCGAAAATAGCCATGAACGACCATTTTCAATAATACCGAAGGCTAACACCTATGGATTTTTTATCAAGAAATGTTCTCCACCAGAAATCCAAGAATGTGTTCAATGGCAAGGAAACATATGTGGGGTGAGGTGTATGAGCCTCTGGTCGACGATCAATGGCAACACAACCCTAATTTTTGTCGAAAATACCATGAACGACCATTTTCAATGACACTGAACGCTAACACCTACGGATTTTTGACCAAGAAATGGTCTCCACCATAAATCCAAGAATATGTGTAGTGAGGTGTATGAGCCTCTGGTCGAAGATCAATGGCCACACAACCCCCATTTTTGTTGAAAATAGCCATGAATGACCATTTTCAAAAATACCAAAGGCTAACACATTCGGATTTTTGCCCAAGAAATGGTCTCCACCAGAAATCCAAGAATGTGATCTATGGCAAGGAAACATATGTGGGGTGAGGTGTACAAGCCTCTGGTCGATGACCAATGGCCACACAACCCCCATTTTGCCGAAAATAGCCATGAACGACCATTTTCAATAATACCAAAGGCTAACACGTACGAGTTTTTGACCAAGAAATGGTCTCCACCAGAAATCCAAGAATGTGATCTATGGCAAGGAAACATATGTGGGGTGAGGTTTATGAGCCTCTAGTCGATGATAAATGGCAACACAACCCCCATTTTTTATGAAAATAGCCATGAGCGACCATTTTCAATAATACTAGAGGCTAACACCTACGGATTTTTGACCAAGAAATGGTTTCCACCAGAAATCCAAGAATATGATCTATGGCAAGGAAACATATGTGGGGTGAGGTGTATGAGCCTCTGGTCGATGATCAATGGCCACACGAACCCCATTTTTGTCGAAAATAGCCATGAACGACCATTTTCAATAATACCGAAGGCTAACACCTACGGATTTTTGACCAAGAAATGGTCTCCACCGGAAATCCAAGAATTTGATCTACGGCAAGGAAACATATGTGGGGTGAGATGTATGAGCCTCTGGTCGACGATCAATGGCCACACAACCCTAATGTTTGTCGAAAATAGCCATGAACGACCATTTTCAATGACACTGAAGGCTAACACCTACAGATTTTTGACCAAGAAATGGTCTCCACCATAAATCCAAGAATGTGATCTATGGCAAGGAAACATATGTGTAGTGAGGTGTATGAGCCTCGGGTCCAATATCAATGGCCACACAACCCCCATTTTTGTCGAAAATAGCCATGAACGACCATTTTCAATAGTTCCGAAGGCTAACACATTCGGATTTTTGACCAAGAAATCGTCTCCACCAGAAATCAAAGAATGTGATCTATGGCAAGGAAACATATGTGGGGTGAGGTGTACGAGCCTCTGGTCGATGATAAATGGCCACACAACCCCCATTTTTGTCGAAAATAGCCATGAATGACCATTTTCAATAATACCGAAGGCTGACACATTCGGATTTTTGCCCAAGAAATGGTCTCCACCAGAAATCCAAGAATGTGATCTATGGCAAGGAAACATATGTGGGGTGAGGTGTACGAGCCTCTGGTCGATGATCAATGGCCACACAACCCCCATTTTGTCGAAAATAGCCATGAACGACCATTTTCAGTGACACTGAACGCTAACACGTACGAATTTTTAACCAAGAAATGGTCTCCACCAGAAATCCAAGAATGTGATATATGGCAAGAAAAAATATGTGGGGTGAAGTGTACAAGCCTCTGGTCGATGATCAATGGCCACACAAACCCTATTTTTTGTCGAAAATAGCCATGAACGACCATTTTCAGTGACACTGAACGCTAACACCTACGGATTTTTGACCAAGAAATGGTCTCCACCAGAAATCCAAGAATGTTATCTATGGAAAGGAAACATGTGTAGTGAGGTGTATGAGCCTTTGGTCGAATATCAATGGCCACACAACCCCCATTTTTGTCGAAAATAGCCATGAACGACCATTTTCAATAGTACCGAAGGCTAAAACATTCAGATTTTTGACCAAGAAATGGTCTCCACCAGAAATCAAAGAATGTGATCTATGGCAAGTTAACATATGTGGGGTGAGGTTTACGAGCCTTTGGTCGATGATCAATGGCCACACAACCCCCATTTTTGTCGAAAATAGCCATGAATGACCATTTTCAATAATACTGAAGGCTAACACGTACAGATTTTTGACCAATAAATGGTCTCCACAAGAAATCCAAGAATGTGATCTATGGCAAGGAAACATATGTGGGGTGAGGTGTACGAGCCTCTGGTCGATGATAAATGGCCACACAACCCCCATTTTAGTCGAAAATAGCCATAAACGACCATTTTCAATAATACCGAAGGCTAACACCAACGGATTTTTGACTAAGAAATGGTCTCCACCAGAAATACAAGAATGTGATATATGGCAAGAAAACCTATGTGGGGTGAAGTGTACGAGCCTCTGGTCGATGATCTATGGCCACACAACCCCCATTTTTGTCGGAAATAGCCATGATCGACCATTTTCAATGACACTGAAGGCTAACACCTACGGATTTTTGACCAAGAAATGGTCTCCACCATAAATCCAAGAATGTGATCTATGGCAAGGAAACATATGTGTAGTGAGGTGTATGAGCCTCTGGACAAAGATCAATGGCCACACAACCCCCATTTTTGTCGAAAATAGCCATGAATGACAATTTTCAATAATACCGAAGGCTAACACATTCGGATTTTTGCCCAAGAAATGGTCTCCACTAGAAATCTAAGAATGTGATCTATGGCAAGGAAACATATGTGTAGTGAGGTGTATGAGCCTCGGTGTTGGAGCGAAGGCAGAAGCGCCACCCTTCGCTCGAAGTCTCCGCTGTTTAGCCGTTGCCCTGACAGAGACAGCAGGCAGGAACGCCCGACTTCGCTTGATCGGCGCCAAATGTTGGAACTTGCTATCAGTCGCAAGAAAACCAACAGGGGTGAACAGTGTGGACAGTAGGGTTACGCGTGAGATGGCAAATAGCTCTATTATCCAGGCCTCTCACGGGCACTGTGCGGGGGTATTTATAGGTACCTGAACGCCCAGCGCCTTGTGCTAAGGACGCATGTGCCCTCAGCTACCTAGGTTATCCCCAGAATATTCCCATAAAGCAGGGTTACAGACCGTAATTACAGGGATGCCTTTACAAATTAGGCCCGTAACACGCGGCGGCCACGCAGGGCCCGTTACAATGGGCCGGATCGTACGTGGGCCCCTGAGCTGGGCGAGGCCGCACTGTGGGATGCCTTCGTCGCCGGTCTTCGTCCGGCGCCGATCAAGCGAAGGGTGTCCCTGCCTGCTGTCTCTATCAGGGCAACGGCTAAATAGCGGAGACTTCGAGCGAAGGGTGGCCGTTCGTGCTACGACAAAACCACCCGCGATGGCACCCAAGAGAGCTAACCCGAAGGCTGACGAGGCTGCGAAGGCAGCACTGCTTGCCGCAAGAAAGGGCAAGGCCCTCGTCCTCACCCAATCCACCCACCAAGAGCCCACTGAAGACAATGTTCCCCGCACCTGCGAAGACGACACCTTCCGCATCTGCGGGCCCGAAGGACAATCGCAGCCGCCCCCAGGCTTCGCCCCACTGGAAGGCGCGGATCTCACCGAGGACGGCGAGGTCCTCGGCGTCTCAACAGAAGAACAGCTACAGCTGCGCGCCCTGCGCCTCAAGAACCGCAATCTCCAGAGGCAGAAAGAGATACTGGAGGGCAAGCGCCAGCGTGTGTCCGCACTAGCCAAGGTGCGGCAAATGATACGCGACGAGGAGCAGAAGGCCCAAGACCTCCAGTGCGAGATCGCGCTGATGCAGCGCGAAGGCCACCTCGGTCTACAGCAAGAGCCGCCCCTCCAGCAGCGCGCGCAACCAGAAGACACGTGCGAAGGCCACCTCGGCCTGCAGCATGGCCCACCCCTGCAACACCGAGCGCAGCCGGAGAACCCGCGTTTCCCCCAGCATGACTACACCTTCCAGCACGGCGCGCCGTTCCAGGGGGTCAACTACCTCGACGAGCGAAGTCCCCTGGCGCCACACCTGCAAGTGACGCCTTGGCCAGCTAACTTCCGAGCAGGGACCTATCCCAAGTACAACGGCAGCACCGACCCGGCGCAATACATAATGAGTTATCAGGTCGCCGTTGCATCCGCCGGAGGGGACGACGCCACAATGGCGAAGTCTTTCATCATCGCCCTAGAGGGCCCAGCACTCACCTGGTTCACCAGATTGCCTCCGCTGTCCATTGATTCATGGAGAAGTCTCAGGGACAAGTTCCTGCTCAACTTCCAAGGGTACCGCCCAGACACCGACGCCTTGGCCGAGCTCTCGCTTTGCAAGCAGCTGGAAAAGGAGACTCTGCGGGAGTATTACCGCAAATTCTTAACACTCAAGTCACAGCTGCCCTCCGTCGATGATCAGATCGCTATCCACTACGCCATCAGTGGCCTTCGTGCCGGCGTCCTCTACAGTCATTGTATCAGAGATCCACCCAAAAACCTCCAGGAGCTATATCAGCTCTTTGAAAAATATGCCAAATCCGAAGAGCTCCACCAGCGCAAGGTTGAGTCACAGCGGAAGCCCAAAGATGCCCCGCAGTCCAGCCGCACATGGACGAGGACTCCGCAGCCAGACTCCGGTCGAGACGGCCGCAGTCAGCAGCAAGTGCACAACATCGCCAACCAGCATCCCGCTGCTGACCCCCCTCGCCGCCAGGAATATCCCCCCCAAGGCCGCGGAAATGGAACTCGTGGCAGGGGCCGAGGGCGCGCACAGCCGCCGCGCCGATTCTACTGCCTTTTTCACGGCGAAGACTGCGCCCACCAAACCAAAGACTGCCCCGAAACGAAGGCCACCAGAGACAGAATGGCACGGGCGCAGCCAGCCGACAACCCCAGAATTGTCGCGCACAACTACCAGCAACCCCCTCCACCATATATCCACGCCCCCGCTCCGCATCCACCGCACCACGCTTACCAACACCATCAGGAAGTACAAATCGTACCTCCTCCACCCCCACCTCCACACCAGCAACATCAAAACATCCCCCATGCCCCAAAGCAGGAAGACTTCACCGATCAACCATATCGCGGAGTCATTCACATGATAACAGGGGGGTCAAGCACTGACTTCGACACCAAGCGGCAGAAGCGGGACCACTACCGCAGCATCAACCATGTCGCCATCACTGGCCCAGTCGTGCAGACAAAGTGGTCCCACATATTGCTAACCTTCGACGCACGAGACGTCGACCTGCGCAGCGCCCCCCACATCGACGCCATGGTCATCAATTGCAGCGTGGCAGGCTGGGACTTACACAAAGTCCTAGTCGACAACGGCAGTCAGGCGGACATCATCTTCCTCCACGTCTTCGACCGCATGGGTATAAGCCACAGCCTGCTCAAGCCTTCCGACAACCCGTTGTATGGCTTCGGCGGCAAGGGCACCTTTCCCGTTGGCAAAATAGAGTTGCCCCTTCTTTCGGTGTAGCACCCAATGCCCGAAGTGAGCAAGTAACCTTCGACATTATCGACATGGTATATCCATACAACGCCATCATGGGCCGGGGCTCCATCAATAAGTTCGAAGCTGCCATCCACGGACTGTACCTATGTATGAAGATACCAGGTCCGCTAGGCGCTATTACGATCTACGGCAACCAGCAGACGGCGCGCAACATAGAGCGGGACTTCGTGCCTGGTCAGAGGAACGTGCACTGTCTCACGACCCAGCGCGAGGTCCCTGCGCCCGCCAGCCCAACCGATAAGCTGCATGACAAGGCACAGTTGCAGAGCCAAGACGGGACCAAGACTGTCCCCCTCGATCAGGCCATGCCCAAGCAGACAGTCACTGTCAGCGAAGACCTTACCTCACATGAAGAAGAGAAGCTTCTCTGCTGCCTGGCCAAGAATAAAGATGTCTTCGCCTGGTCCGCCCTCGACCTGGTCGGAGTCAGCCGATCCATAATTGAGCACAGCTTGGGAATTGACCCTTCGGTGCGACCAAAAAAGCAAAGGCTTCGCAAAATGTCCGACGAAAAGACAGAGGCCGCCAAGGCGGAGGTGCACCGCCTCCTAGAAGCTAAATTCATCGAGCCAGTGGCTTACCCCACGTGGCTCTCCAATGTCGTAATGGTGCAGAAAAAAAGCGGGAAATGGCGAATGTGCATAGACTTCACCAGTCTCAATAAGGCCTGCCCAAAGGACAATTTCCCGTTGCCGTGGATCGACAAAATAGTCGATAGCGCGGCCGGATGCGAGGTCATGTCACTCCTCGACTGCTTCTCCGGCTATCACCAGATATACATGAAGGAGGAAGACAAGGCTAGCACCAGCTTTATAACACCCTTTGGCACTTATTGCTTCATCAGAATGCAGGAGGGACTCAAGAACACCGGGTCCACCTTCTCCAGACTCACCAAAACAGTACTCGAAGGGCAGGTTGGCAGAAACATATTTACATATGTGGACGACATCGTCGTCGCCAGCAAGAATAAGGAGGACCATCTCGCCGACCTCGCTGAGACATTCGCGAACATGCGAGATGCACGACTCCGCCTAAACCCGGAAAAGTGCGTCTTCGGTGTTCGCCAGGGCAAGATATTGGGCTACCTGGTGTCACACCGCGGCATCGAGGCCAACCCAACCAAGATCCAGGCCATCGTCGACATGTCGCCTCCGCAGTCCGCCAGGGACGTCCAGCGTCTGACAGGCAGAATGGCCGCTCTCAACAGATTCATCTCCAGGTCCGCCGAGCGAAGTCTCCCCTTCCTCAAAACACTCCGCGGTGCAAAAGACTTCGCCTGGGGACCGGAGCAAGCAGCGGCCTTCGCCTCACTAAAACAGTACCTGTCGGAGCTGGCCATCCTCACGAGCCCCGACTCCTCGCTCCCCCTATTGCTCTATGTCGCGGCTTCGCCGCACGCGGTCAGCGCGGCACTAGTGCAGGAGCAGACAGTTGAGGGCGCGGTCAGACAGTGCCCTGTTTACTTTGTCTCCGAGGTCCTGACACCGTCCAAATGCAATATGACAGAGCTGGAGATGATCGCCTACGCAGTTGTTATGTCTTCGCGCAAACTGCGCCATTACTTTGAAGCATTCAAGGTCCGAGTCACCTTAGACAGGGGGCTCGGCGAACTATTCAGAAACCCGGAGGCATCGGTGAGGATTGCCAAGTGGGCAGCCGAACTCTCCGGCTACCACATCAGCTTCGAGCCCAGGACAACCATCAAGTCACAAGTCCTGGCAGACTTCATCGTCGACTGGACTGGGCCAATAACACAGCCGGACCCGTCCACAGAGAAGGTTTGGACCATCCATTGCGACGGCGCATGGTGCCATGCGGGGGCAGGCGTCGCTGCAGTCGTCACCTCACCAGCCGGAGTCAAACACAGATATGCAGCACGCCTCAGCTTCGCTCTGGAATCCGACAGATGCACAAACAATATAGCAGAGTATGAAGCGGTTATCCTAGGCCTCCGCAAGCTAAGGGCCCTCGGAGTCACCACATGTATCATCAAAACAGACTCCAAGATAGTTGCCGGCCAGGTCGAGAAGGACTATGCAGCAAAAGACCCCGCGCTCATGCAATACCTCGCGGCCATCCGAAGTCTCGAGAGACAGTTCAAGGGATTCACCTTGCAGCATGTGGATAGGGCCAAGAATGAGGAGGCCGATGCACTGGCCAAGGCTGCCGCCAGGGGCGAGCCCTTGCCCTCCGACGTGTTCTTTCACACCATCGGCACGCCAGCCGTCCGGAGCCCCGAAGGGCTCCAAATAACTAATGACAGCGAGGGCCACCGCATAGTCAACCTAATCATGACCGAAGACTAGCGGGCACCAATAACCCTGTTCCTACAGGGGTACTATCATCCAACCGACGTCAGTGAGGCCAAGCGCCTCAGACATCGAAGCCGGGACTTCGCACTGATTGAGGGCCAACTCTACAAGAAAGGGGTCAGTCAGCCGATGCTTAAGTGCGTCACCGAAACCGAAGGCATGCAGATCCTACGTGAAGTCCACAGTGGCACGTGCGGTTCGCACGCAGGGCCAAGGGCCCTAGCTGCCAAGGTGATCCGCCAAGGGTTTTACTGGCCCGCAATGATCTGCGCCGCAAATCGAGTCACAAGGTCCTGCGAAGCCTGCCAGAAGTTTTCTCCTCGGTCAGGCAGCCCCTCGCAGTATACAAAGCTGATTGCCCATACATGGCCTCTCCAGCGCTGGGGCCTGGACATCGTCGGGCCCCTGCCCACCGCTCAGGGGAACCTCAAGTTCGCCTACGTAGCCGTCGAATACTTCACCAAATGGATCGAAGCGAGGGCTGTTTCTACAATAACATCAAAGATTGCCCAGAAATTCTTCTGGCAAAACATTGTTTGCCGCTTCGGAGTACCGTCCGAGCTAACAGTTGACAACGGCAAGCAGTTTGACAGCCAAGATTTCAAGGATTTTTGTTTCTCCATCGGCACCAAGCTCGCCTTCGCTTCAGTCTATCATCCGCAATCCAACGGGGTCGTGGAGCGCGCCAATGGGAAAATCTTCACAGCTGTCAAGAAGATGCTCCTCGATGAAAAAAAGGCAGATGGACCGAATTGTTACCGGAGGCAGTCTGGGCGCTAAACACAACTGAGTGCAGGGCGACTGGGTTCACTCCTTTCCGCCTTCTATACGGATCGGAGGCCATGACCCCGCAAGAAATAAAGCATGGGTCCCCGCGTACAGTTCCGTCAGCCGTCCCCGACGTGGACGAGCCAACTTCAAAAGATCTCATCGACGGAGACCGGGTCTTCGCCCTACAGGCCCTAAACAAATACCAAGCCCAGACCAAAGCATGGCGCGACCACGCAGTCATCCCGAGGGAGTTCAGCGAGGGGGACCTCGTACTCGTCCGAACAGCTCGGACGGAGTCCAGGGGCAAGCTGGAGCCCAAGTGGGAGGGCCCCTTTATAGTCAAGACAAAAGCTTCCCCAGCGCTTACAGGCTCACAACGCCAAACGGCGAGGACCTGGAGCACTCCTGGAACATCGACAACCTTCGCAAATTTTTTGTTTGACTCATTAGGGCTGATTTCGCCCTTGTAATTCGCCAAAAACAATCTTGTCCCGGCCCGCACTCTTTTCCTCCCGGGGGTGAGGTTTTTAACGAGGCGGAGCCATGTAATATATGTGTGAAAAATCCCCCGCAAAAACATGCGTCGAAAAAAGACCGCGACGACGGTCTTCGACATTCGACCAATTCGAGGTCACCGCGAGGCTAAGAGCTAGCCACCCTCGCGTGTGACAAATCCGCGCAGAAGTCGCCTAAGGGTGCAGCCGGACTAGCACAACAAGTGCGAAAAAAACACGAAGTCTATCGCGAAGACTATCCGCGCAGAAGTCGCCTAAGGGTGCAGCCGGACTAGCACAACAAGTGCGAAAAAACACGAAGTCTATCACGAAGACTATCCGCGCAGAAGTCGCCTAAGGTTGCAGCCGTACTAGCACAACAAGTGCGAAAAAACACGAAGTCTATCGCGAAGACTATCCGCGCAGAAGTCGCCTAAGGGTGCAGCCGGACTAGCACAACAAGTGCGAAAAAACACGAAGTCTATCGCGAACACTATCCGCGCAGAAGTCGCCTAAGGGTGCAGCCGGAATGGCACAACAAGTGCGAAAAAACCCGAAGTCTACCGCGAAGACTATCCACGCAGAAGCCGCCTAAAAGGCGCAGCCGAACTAGTACAACAAAAGCAGAAACGACAGCATCAAACCGTCCGCGTTAAGACCGACTATAACCACACCAGCACAGCATAACAAAACATACCAGACAAAGTACACAACGCCTCCGCAGGCACAGGCAAGCGAGGGCACACAACTTCATCGTACAAGCCTTTACACATATACACGCGAAGGCGCCACACTCTACATCGGCTCAACCTTAGGAATAATTCCCATCTCCCTATAATTAAATAACATTATCCTAAGCTCCTCACCCGCAAAAAGACTCCGCAGTTCCCCTTCCCCTGTACTTGCGGCGGACGGCAAAGACAACAGTTCCTGCCGACCAGCCCTACTCACACGAAGCCGAGACCTTTCCTCCGTACTAACTCTACGCTTTGCAACCGCCCTTCGCCGTCGGCGCCTGGTGCTAGGACCTGGCACATCTTGCGCGTCCACAGCGTGCGGCGAGATCTCCGCCGCAGCCACATCCAAAGCCGCGAAATAGTCCAAATCCTCCTCCGACGACTCCTCAGTCCACTCAACCGAGCTCCCAGAATCAGCAACATCAAAAAACTCAGAAAATTCAGATCCAGATCCACCACATTCATTACCACCTTCCGCGGTCGAAGCCGCCAAAAATTTAGCAGTAGCGGTTGCGTGCGCAGGCCCAAAATCTTGAACCTGCGCAGCAACCAAAATTCAGTAACATATCCAAAATTCTCCAACCCTATTACACCCACTACGCCACCTGCGAAGGCCCTGACGCTGCGGGAGCCTCCACCACTGGCTCCGCCACCTGCGAAGGCCCTGACGCTGCGGGAGCCTCCGCCGCTGGCTCCGCCTCCGCTTCTGCCGTTGTCTCCGCCGCCTCCGCCGCGGGTTCTTTAGCACTCGGCGCAGCAGCTGCGGGGGCACCAGGGGCGCCTTCGGCCACCTTTGGGGGCAGGTCTTCGCCGGCCGCAGCAGATGTGGGGGCAGCCGTCGCGATCGCCGCGGTCTCCGGGGTTGGCTCTAGGGCGACCCCAGACACGGCCTCCGCAGGGGTCGGCTCCGGGTCAGGCAGCGCGCTGTTCAACGCCCCGAAGTCGTCCACCCGCTCGCCACGCGCCGCCTAAGACAAAACACACAAAATTCAGCAAACACACGCACAGCCCACATACAGCAAACGCCAAACAAACAACAACGTTACCTGAGCCCTCGCAGTCTCGGCCCGCTCCCTGACCACCTCACGACCGTGCGGACCCCACATCCGGTCATAGAGGGCCCCGGCGGATTCCTTCACGACGGGGTCTTCGACCTTATAGACATCTCGCTCAAAATCTTCATCTGCCTGGTCGAAGACCTCGAAGTGCCGGCACCCTTCGCGGGAGAGCGCGTTCATCGCCCCCTCGCAGGTGACCAGGGAGGCGTACGACATAAACCCCCCCACGACAGCGGGGAGTTCCTGCAGCTCCTCCTGCACCCATTGCAGACAGCGAAGCCCGGGCTCTCGGTCCGGCACCTCGAAGTCACCGGTCTGCGCACCCAGCTCATGATACGTATCAATAAGCTGCGTGCGCGTCCATTCGGCCTCCGCACGCATTGCGGCCTCGGCCCCCTTCGCGCGGCTCTCCAGGGCGGTGAGTCGCTCCTGCAGATGTTCGGCGAGCTCCTTGGCAAGATTGCCCTCCGCCCGCGCCAGTTTGGCCTCCGCCTGCGCAGCCTTCTCCTTGGCGATGGCCTCGTTGGCCTCCCTCCTCTCCGCCGCCAGTTGGCGCCGGAGGTCAGCCTTCTCCTTCTCCAGCACGGCCACCTTGTCCGTCAGTTTTCGGCACTTGCTGTCGGAGGCTGATTTCTCATGGACAGCGTCAGCATGTTGCGTCCGAAGTCTCTCGACTTCGGCAGACACAACTGCTGTGAGGGCCCCCGACGCAGTACGGCTGGCGAAGTCAGCCACCTGCAGAGCACATGTAAGGCCGTTGCCCTAAAAAAAGGGGGGGGGAGTATAGCTCAGCGGACCTGACTCAGCGCCTCCGTCACCTGACTCAGCGCCTCCGTCACCCCCTTCAGCCGGCGGGTGGCTGCGCCCGCCTCGTCCCTGACAACCGCGAGGGCCGCCACCTCGCCTCCGGAGCCAAGAGCCTCGCCCCTCGCCTTCGGCACTATGGCAGCCGTCGCGATCGCCGCGGCAGGCGCAACCATAGCAAGCTGGCCCTCGTCCGACCCTGCAACGCATCAACGAATTAAAAAAAACCAGCGACTTACCACCAAGATAGTCCTCCACACAAATGTCGGTGGCGAAGTCGGCGACACGCTTGTCTGCCGACGGCAACGATCGGGCCGCCTTCGCGGCCTCCGCCACCCTGCTGGGCGGTGGCACAGCCTTCGCCAGCTTGGAGCCTCCGGCGCCTGCCACTGCCTCTGGCGCCTTGCTGGATGCAGGAACGCCCGACTTCGCCGCCAGCGGCGGCTTGCCTCCGCCGGGGGCCGCAGCCTTCGCCGACCCCCGCTGCCTCTTCGGCCTGGCTTCAACAAGCCTGACAGTCGCCTGGCACTTTTGCGCAGCCCCCTGGCGATCCTTGTCCATCACTGCCGACACAACAACAGCAATATTCCGCCCGTAAGGAAAAACTTTCCATTTGCGAACCATGCGAGATGTAAAAACGTCCCCGCTGGCCGCGCGGGGGATAGGAACATTCCCAGGCCAGCAACCCCCGGTAACCTCCAGCATCCGAGCCAAAGACTCCCGGAGCTCGGGCGAAGACATCCTTTCCCCCGGGGCCGCGCATGTCCTCATCAACTCTCTAGCAAAGCCATCGGAAACCCCAAGTCCTCCCATGGCAGTACCTAGTCTCCTCTTCTTAGAGGATGGGGCGGCCGCCGGCGCAGGGTCGTCTTTAGTCTCCACCACCGGCTTCTTCCCTCGGCGGTCCGCATCGTCTTGACCAGGATAGCCGTCATACGGCAGTTGGTTCAATTCGAAGACCCTATTCAGACGGTCATTTGACCCGCGGATATCAAAGCTGCGCTGGCCTTCCGTCCTCGGCACGTAACGTCCCACGAGCCGCACCGCCCCATCCTCCGCATCGCGCACAAAGGCGGCCGGGTCGCGGTTTCGCAGATTCAGTGCGAAGGCAGGGCTTTGCACCACCCTTCCTCCGTGGAAAGGCATTTGGCGAGGGCACACTTCGCCCAGCGCCCAACCATGCGCCAGGGGCCACACCCCGTACGCCACGAACTCTTCAACTAAATCACGCCCACTGCTCTGACCGGCGGCGCACCGAAGGGCCCCTTCATCCGCATCCTCCTCTGCCACTTCAAAGGGCAGATACGCTGAGTAGAAATGAGAGCACATCTCGGACACGGGGAGTCCCTCATGGTCTTCGACGGTACCCTCAGCAACGTAAAACCAAAATTCATTCCAGTTGCCCCACTTGTTGCGGGCGCATGGAACCAACTCCACCACTTGCATAGTAGTCTTGCCGGTCTTCGGCGTGAATGTGCATGACCCAAACTGAGCAACTTCGTCCCCAATCATCCTCTTCTGCCAGTGCAAGCAATAATACTTCGCAAAAACTTCAACCGATGGTTGCCCGCCGTACGAAGTCGTCGCCCAGACATACTTCGACAGCGCCACCACGGCGTTCGGTGTCAGCTGATGTATTTGAACGTTGAATCTACGCAGGACTTCGCCAACAAACCGGTGCGCAGGCAAGCGGAGACCGGCGGCGAAGAACGCCTCGAAAACGACCAACTCCCCCTCCGGCTCGGGGACTTCCTCCGTCCCTAGAGCACGAGCAACTCTGCCGCCAAAGTAGCCCAACTGCTGCATATCTTGAACGCGGGCTGACGTCATTCGCGACACGCCGAAATCAACAGAATCGCCGGCGCGCAACTCCTCCGCCATCAAACTACCCAGCGTCTCCTCCGACGAGGCGGCGGCTGGCGGCGAGGAATCGGCCGGCGGCGTAGCGGCAGCGGAGGAAGAGGAGGACGGCATCGCTACGTACCGTCGGCGGCGGCGGGCAGTCTGCTTCACTCGCGCCAGATCTCCGGCGAACAAGGGCACGGCGGGCAGACGAGCAGCAAGGTGGCGAGCGGCTAGGGTTTTTCGTGGAGCGCGGAAAGTAAAGTTCAAAAGGCGCCGGCCCCCGCCCCCTTTTATAGGCAGGGCGCGGCTCTTCGGGAAACCCGCAATCCAACAGGGCGTGGCGCTTCGGGAAACCCGCAATCCAACAGTACGCCGTCACTCAACGGTCACATCAAAAACCCCCGTGGAACCACTTCGAGCGAGGGCAGCGTCTCCGCCATCTAGCGACGTCTTCGGCACTAGGTGACTTTGTCGAACTGGTCCCTCGGAGGGCAAATGTTGGAGCGAAGGCAGAAGCGCCACCCTTCGCTCGAAGTCTCCGCTGTTTAGCCGTTGCCCTGACAGAGACAGCAGGCAGGGACACCCTTCGCTTGATCGGCGCCGGACGAAGACCGGCGACGAAGGCATCCCACAGTGCGGCCTCGCCCAGCTCAGGGGCCCACGTACGATCCGACCCATTGTAACGGGCCCTGCGTGGCCGCCGCGTGTTACGGGCCTAATTTGTAAAGGCATCCCTGTAATTACGGTCTGTAACCCTGCTTTATGGGAATATTCTGGGGATAACCTAGGTAGCTGAGGGCACATGCGTCCTTAGCACAAGGCGCTGGGCGTTCAGGTACCTATAAATACCCCCGCACAGTGCCCGTGAGAGGCCTGGATAATAGAGCTATTTGCCATCTCACGCGTAACCCTACTGTCCACACTGTTCACCCCTGTTGGTTTTCTTGCGACTGATAGCAAGTTCCAACACTCGGGTCCAATATCAATGGCCACACAACCCCCATTTTTGTCGAAAATAGCCATGAACGACCATTTTCAATAGTTCCGAAGGCTAACACATTCGGATTTTTGACCAAGAAATCGTCTCCACCAGAAATCAAAGAATGTGATCTATGGCAAGGAAACATATGTGGGGTGAGGTGTACGAGCCTTTGGTCGATGATCAATGGCCACACAACCCCCATTTTTGTCGAAAATAGCCATGAATGACCATTTTCAATAATACCGAAGGCTAACACGTACGGATTTTTGACCAAGAAATGGTCTCCACCAGATATCCAAGAATGTGATCTATGGCAAGGAAACATATGTGGGGTGAGGTGTATGAGCCTCTGGTCGATGATAAATGGCCACACAACCCCCATTTCAGTCGAAAATAGCCATGAACGACCATTTTCAATAATACCAAAGGCTAACACCAACAGATTTTTGACCAAGAAATGGTCTCCACCAGAAATCCAAGAATGTGATCTATGCCAAGAAAACATATGTGGGGTGAAGTGTACGAGCCTCTGGTCGATGATCAATGGCCACACAACCCCCATTTTTGTCGAAAATAGCCATGAACGACCATTTTCAATGACATTGAAGGCTAACACCTATGGATTTTTGACCAAGAAATGGTCTCCACTATAAATCCAAGAATTTGATCTATGGCAAGGAAACATATGTGTAGTGAGGTGTATGAGTCTCTGGTCGAAGATCAATGGCCACACAACCCCCATTTTTGTCGAAAATAGCCATGAATGACCATTTTCAAAAATACCAAAGGCTAACACATTCGGATTTTTGCCCAAGAAATGGTCTCCACCAGAAATCCAAGAATGTGATCTATGGCAAGGAAACATATGTGGGGTGAGGTGTACGAGCCTCTGGTCGATGATTAATGGCCACACAACCCCCATTTTGTCGAAAATAGCCATGAACGACCATTTTCACATTCTGGCAATGAAACATATGTGGGGTGAGGTGTACGAGCCTCTGGTCGATGATCAACGGCCACACAACCCCCATTTTTGTCGAAAATAGCCACGAACGACCATTTTCAATAATACCGAAGGCTAACACCTACGGATTTTTGACCAAGAAACGGTCTCCACTGGAAATCCAAGAATGCGATATATGGCAAGAAAACATATGTGGGATGAGGTGTAGGAGCCTCTGGTCGATGATCAATGGCCAGACAACCCCCATTTTTGTCGAAAATAGCCATGAACGACCATTTTCAATAATTCCGACCAGAGGCTCATACACCTCACCCCACATATGTTTCCTTTCCATAGATCAGATTCTTAGATTTCTGGTGGAGACCATTTCTTGGTCAAAAATCCGTAGGTGTTAGCCTTCGGTATTATTGAAAATGGTCATTCATGGCTATTTTCATCAAAAATGGGGGTTGTGTGGCCATTTATCATCGACCAGAGGCTCGTACACCTCACCCCACATATGTTTCCTTGCTATAGATCACATTCTTGGATTTCTGGTGGAGACCATTTCTTGGTCAAAAATTCGTACGTGTTAGCCTTCAGTATTATTGAAAATGATCGTTCATGGCTATTTTCGACAAAATGGGGGTTGTGTGGCCATTGATCTTTGACCAGAGGCTCGTACACCTCACCCCACATATGTTTCCTTGCCATAGATCACATTCTTGGATTTCTAGTGGAGACAATTTCTTGGACAAAAATCCGAATGTGTTAGCCTTCGGTATTATTGAAAATTGTCATTCATGGCTATTTTCGACAAAAATGGGGGTTGTGTGGCCATTGATCTTTGACCAGAGGCTCATACACCCCACTACACATATGTTTCCTTGCCATAGATCACATTCTTGGATTTATGGTGGAGACCATTTCTTGGTCAAAAATCCATAGGTGTTAGCCTTCAGTGTCATTGAAAATGGTCGTTCATGGCTATTTCCGACAAAAATGGGGGTTGTGTGGCCATTGATCGTCGACCAGAGGCTCGTACACTTCACCCCACATAGGTTTTCTTGCCATAGATCACATTCTTGGATTTCTGGTGGAGACCATTTCTTAGTCAAAAATCCGTTGGTGTTAGCCTTCGGTATTATTGAAAATGGTCATTCATGGCTATTTTCGACTAAAATGGGGGTTGTGTGGCCATTTATCATCGACCAGAGGCTCGTACACCTCACCCCACATATGTTTCCTTCCCATAGATCACATTCTTGGATTTCTGGTGGAGACCATTTATTGGTCAAAAATCTGTACGTGTTAGCATTTAGTATTATTGAAAATGGTCATTCATGGCTATTTTCGACAAAAATGGGGGTTGTGTGGCCATTGATCATTGACCAGAGGCTCGTAAACCTCACCCCACATATGTTTCCTTGCCATAGATCACATTCTTTGATTTCTGGTGGAGACCATTTCTTGGTCAAAAATCTGAATGTTTTAGCCTTCGGTACTATTGAAAATGGTCGTTCATGGCTATTTTCGACAAAAATGGGGGTTGTGTGGCCATTGATATTCGACCAAAGGCTCATACACCTCACTACACATGTTTCCTTTCCATAGATCACATTCTTGGATTTATGGTGGAGACCATTTCTTGGTCAAAAATCTGTAGGTGTTAGCGTTCAGTGTCATTGAAAATGGTCGTTCATGGCTATTTTCGACAAAAATGGGGTTTGTGTGGCCATTGATCATCGACCAGAGGCTCGTACACTTCACCCCACATATGTTTTCTTGCCATAGATCACATTCTTGGATTTCTGGTGGGGACCATTTCTTGGTCAAAAATCTGTTGGTGTTAGCCTTCGGTATTATTGAAAATGGTCGTTCATGGCTATTTTCGACAAAAATGGGGGTTGTGTGGCCATTTATCATCGACCAGAGGCTCATACACCTCACCCCACATATGTTTCCTTGCCATAGATCACATTCTTGGATTTATGGTGGTGACCATTTCATGGTAAAAAAATCCGTAGGTGTTAGCCTCTGGTATTATTGAAAATGGTCGTTCATGGCTATTTTTATCAAAAATGGGGGTTGTGTGGCCATTTATCATCGACCAGAGGCTCGTACACCTCACCCCACATATGTTTCCTTGCCATAGATCACATTCTTGGATTTCTGGTGGAGACCATTTCTTGGTCAAAAATTCGTACGTGTTAGCCTTCGGTATTATTGAAAATGGTCGTTCATGGCTATTTTCGACAAAATGGCGGTTGTGTGGCCATTGATCATCGACCAGAGGCTCGTACACCTCACCCCACATATGTTTCCTTGCCATAGATCACATTCTTGGATTTCTAGTGGAGACCATTTCTTGGGCAAAAATCCGAATGTGTTAGCCTTCGGTATTTTTGAAAATGGTCATTCATGGCTATTTTCGTCAAAAATGGGGGTTGTGTGGCCATTGATCTTCGACCAGAGGCTCATACACCTCACTACACATATGTTTCCTTGCCATATATCAAATTCTTGTATTTATGGTGGAGACCATTTCTTGGTCAAAAATCCATAGGTGTTAGCCTTCAGTGTCATTGAAATTGGTCGTTCATGGCTATTTTCGACAAAAATGGGGGTTGTGTGGCCATTGATCATCGATCAGAGGCTCGTACACTTCACCCCACATATGTTTTCTTGCCATAGATCACATTCTTTGATTTCTGGTGGAGACCATTTCTTGGTCAAAAATCTGTTGGTGTTAGCCTTCGGTATTATTGAAAATGGCCGTTCATGGCTATTTTCGACTGAAATGGGGGTTGTGTGGCCATTTATCATCGACCAGAGGCTCATACACCTCTCCCAACTTATGTTTCCTTGCCATAGATCACATTCTTGGATATCTGGTGGAGACCATTTCTTGGTCAAAAATCTGAATGTGTTAGCCTTCGGAACTATTGAAAATGGTCGTTCATGGCTATTTTCGACAAAAATGGGGGTTGTGTGGCCATTGATATTGGACCAGAGGCTCATACACCTCACTACACATATGTTTCCTTGCCATAGATCACATTCTTGGATTTATGGTGGAGACCTTTTCTTGGTCAAAAATCCGTAGGTGTTAGCCTTCAGTGTCATTGAAAATGGTCGTTCATGGCTATTTTCGACAAAAATTAGGGTTGTGTGGCCATTGATCGTCGACCAGAGGCTCATACACCTCACCCCACATATGTTTCCTTGCCGTAGATCACATTCTTGGATTTTTGGTGGAGACCATTTCTTGGTCAAAAATACGTAGGTGTTAGCCTTCGGTATTATTGAAAATGGTCATTCATGGCTATTTTCGACAAAAATGGGGGTTGTGTGGCCATTGATCATCGACCAGAGGCTCATACACCTCACCCCACATATGTTTCTTTTCCATAGATCACATTCTTGGATTTCTGGTGGAGACCATTTCTTGGTCAAAAATCCGTAGGTGTTAGCCTCTAGTATTATTGAAAATGGTCGCTCATGGCTATTTTCATAAAAAATGGGGGTTGTGTGGCCATTTATCATCGACTAGAGGCTCATAAACCTCACCCCACATATGTTTCCTTGCCATAGATCACATCCTTGGATTTCTGGTGGAGGCCATTTCTTGGTCAAAAACTCGTACGTGTTAGCCTTCGGTATTATTGAAAATGGTCGTTCATGGCTATTTTCGGCAAAATGGGGGTTGTGTGGCCATTGATCATCGATCAGAGGCTCGTACATCTCACCCCACATATGTTTCCTTGCCATAGATCACATTCTTGGATTTCTGGTGGAGACCATTTCTTGGGCAAAAATCCGAATGTGTTAGCCTTTGGTATTTTTGAAAATGGTCATTCATGGCTATTTTCGACAAAAATGGGGGTAGTGTGGCCATTGATCTTCGATCAGAGGCTCATACACCTCACTACACATATGTTTCCTTGCCATAGATCACATTCTTGGCTTTATGCTGGAGACCATTTCTTGGTCAAAAATCCGTAGGTGTTAGCCTTCAGTGTCATTGAAAATGGTCGTTCATGGCTATTTTCGACAAAAATTAGGGTTGTGTGGCCATTGATCGTCGACCAGAGGCTCATACACCTCACCTCACATATGTTTCCTTGCCATAGATCACATTCTTGGATTTTTGGTGGAGACCATTTCTTGGTCAAAAATCCGTAGGTGTTAGCCTTCGGTATTATTGAAAATGGTCGTTCATGGCTATTTTCGACAAAAATGGGGGTTGTGTGGCCATTGATCATCGACCAGAGGCTCATACACCTCACCCCACATATGTTTCCTTGCCATAGATCACATTCTTGGATTTCTGGTGGAGACCATTTCTTGGTCAAAAATCCGTAGGTGTTAGCCTCTAGTATTATTGAAAATGGTCGCTCATGGCTATTTTCATAAAAAATGGGGGTTGTGTGGCCATTTATCATCGACTAGAGGCTCATAAACCTCACCCCACATATGTTTCCTTGCCATAGATCACATTCTTGGATTTCTGGTGGAGACCATTTCTTGGTCAAAAACTCGTACGTGTTAGCCTTCGGTATTATTGAAAATGGTCGTTCATGGCTATTTTCGGCAAAATGGGGGGTGTGTGGCCATTGATCATCGACCAGAGGCTCGTACACCTCACCCCACATATGTTTCCTTGCCATAGATCACATTCTTGGATTTCTGGTGGAGACCATTTCTTGGGCAAAAATCCGAATGTGTTAGCCTTTGGTATTTTTGAAAATGGTCATTCATGGCTATTTTCGACAAAAATGGGGGTAGTGTGGCCATTGATCTTCGATCAGAGGCTCATACACCTCACTACACATATGTTTCCTTGCCATAGATCACAATCTTGGATTTATGCTGGAGATCATTTCTAGGTCAAAAATCCGTAGGTGTTAGCCTTCAGTGTCATTGAAAATGGTCGTTCATGGCTATTTTCGACAAAATTAGGGTTGTGTGGCCATTGATCGTCGACCAGAGGCTCATACACCTCACCCCACATATGTTTCCTTGCCATAGATCACATTCTTGGATTTTTGGTGGAGACCATTTCTTGGTCAAAAATCCGTAGGTGTTAGCCTTCGGTATTATTGAAAATGGTCGTTCATGGCTATTTTCGACAAAAATGGGGGTTGTGTGGCCATTGATCATCGACCAGAGGCTCATACACCTCACCCCACATATGTTTCCTTGCCATAGATCACATTCTTGGATTTCTGGTGGAGACCATTTCTTGGTCAAAAATCCGTAGGTGTTAGCCTCTAGTATTATTGAAAATGGTCGCTCATGGCTATTTTCATAAAAAATGGGGGTTGTGTGGCCATTTATCATCGACTAGAGGCTCATAAACCTCACCCCACATATGTTTCCTTGCCATAGATCACATTCTTGGATTTCTGGTGGAGACCATTTCTTGGTCAAAAACTCGTACGTGTTAGCCTTCGGTATTATTGAAAATGGTCGTTCATGGCTATTTTCGGCAAAATGGGGGGTGTGTGGCCATTGATCATCGACCAGAGGCTCGTACACCTCACCCCACATATGTTTCCTTGCCATAGATCACATTCTTGGATTTCTGGTGGAGACCATTTCTTGGGCAAAAATCCGAATGTGTTAGCCTTTGGTATTTTTGAAAATGGTCATTGATGGCTATTTTCGACAAAAATGGGGGTAGTGTGGCCAGTGATCTTCGATCAGAGGCTCATACACCTCACTACACATATGTTTCCTTGCCATAGATCACAATCTTGGATTTATGCTGGAGATCATTTCTAGGTCAAAAATCCGTAGGTGTTAGCCTTCAGTGTCATTGAAAATGGTCGTTCATGGCTATTTTCGACAAAATTAGGGTTGTGTGGCCATTGATCGTCGACCAGAGGCTCATACACCTCACCCCACATTTGTTTCCTTGCCGTAGATCACATTCTTGGATTTTTGGTGGAGACCATTTCTTGGTCAAAAATCCGTAGGTGTTAGCCTTCGATATTATTGAAAATGGTCGTTCATGGCTATTTTCGACAAAAATGGGGGTTGTGTGGCCATTGATCATCGATCAGAGGCTCATACACCTCACCCCACATATGTTTCCTTGCCATAGATCAAATTCTTGGATTTCTGGTGGAGACCATTTCTTGGTCAAAAATCCGTAGGTGTTAGCCACTAGTATTATTGAAAATGGTCGCTCATGGCTATTTTCATAAAAAATGGGGGTTGCGTGGCCATTTATCATCGACTAGAGGCTCATAAACCTCACCCCACATATGTTTCCTTGCCATAGATCACATTCTTGGATTTCTGGTGGAGACCATTTCTTGGTCAAAAACTCGTACGTGTTAGCCTTCGGTATTATTGAAAATGGCCGTTCATGGCTAATTTAGGCAAAATGGTGGTTGTGTGGCCATTGATCATCGACCAGAGGCTCTTATACCTCACCCCACATATGTTTCCTTGCCATAGATCACATTCTTGGATTTCTGGTGGAGACCATTTCTTGGGCAAAAATCCAAATGTGTTAGCCTTTGGTATTTTTGAAAATGGTCATTCATGGCTATTTTCGACAAAAATGGGGGTTGTGTGGCCATTGATCTTCGACCAGAGGCTCATACACCTCACTACACATATGTTTCCTTGCCATAGATCACATTCTTGGATTTATGGTGGAGACCATTTCTTGGTCAGAAATCCATAGGTGTTAGCCTTTAGTGTCATTGAAAATGGTCGTTCATGGCTATTTTTGACAAAAATGGGGGTTATGTGGCCATTGATCATCGACCAGAGGCTCGTACACTTCACCCCACATATGTTTTCTTTCCATAGATCACATTCTTGGATTTTTGGAGGAGACCATTCCTTGGTCAAAAATCTGTTGGTGTTAGCCTTCGGTATTATTGAAAATGGTCGTTCATGGCTATTTTCGACAAAAATGGGGGTTGTGTGGCCAATGATCATCGACCAGAGGCTCGTACACCTCACCCCACATATGTTTCCTTGCCATAGATCACATTCTTGGATTTCCGGTGGAGACCATTTATTGGTCAAAAATCTGTACGTGTTAGCCTTTAGTATTATTGAAAATGGTCATTCATGGCTATTTTCGACAAAAATGGGGGTTGTGTGGCCATTGATCATCGACCAGAGGCTCGTAAACCTCAGCCCATATATGTTTCCTTGCCATAGATCACATTCTTTGATTTCTGGTGGAGACCATTTCTTCGTCAAAAATCTGAATGTTTTAGCCTTCGGTACTATTGAAAATGGTCGTTCATGGCTATTTTCGACAAAAATGGGGGTTGTGTGGCCATTGATATTCGACCAAAGGCTCATACAACTCACTACACATATGTTTCCTTGCCATAGATCAAATTCTTGGATTTATTGTGGAGACCATTTCTTGGTCAAAAATCCATAGGTGTTAGCCTTTAGTGTCATTGAAAATGGTCGTTCATGGCTATTTTCGACAAAAATGGGGTTTGTGTGGCCATTGATCATCGACCAGAGGCTCGTACACTTCACCCCACATATGTTTTCTTGCCAGAGATCACATTCTAGGATTTCTGGTGGAGACCATTTCTTGGTCAAAAATCCGTTGGTGTTAGCCTTCGGTATTATTGAAAATGGTCGTTCATGGCTATTTTCGACTAAAATGGGGGGTTGTGTGGCCATTTATCATCGACCAGAGGCTCATACACCTCACCCCACATATGTTTCCTTGACATAGATCACATTCTTGGATTTCTGGTGGAGACCATTTCTTGGTCAAAAATCCGTACGTGTTAGCCTTCGGTATTATTGAAAATGGTCATTCATGGCTATTTTCGACAAAAATGGGGGTTGTGTGGCCAATGATCATCAACCAGAGGCTCGTAAACCTCACCCCACATATGTTTCCTTGCCATAGATCACATTCTTTGATTTCTGGTGGAGACCATTTTTTGGTCAAAAATCCGAATGTGTTAGCCTTCGATACAATTGAAAATGGTCGTTCATGGCTATTTTCGACAAAAATGGGGGTTGTGTGGCCATTGATATTCGACCAGAGGCTCATAGACCTCACTACACATATGTTTCCTTGCCATAGATCACATTCTTGGATTTATGGTGGAGTCCATTTCTTGGTCAAAAATCCGTAGGTGTTAGCCTTAAGTGTCATTGAAAATGGTTGTTCATGGCTATTTTCGACAAAAATAGGGGTTGTGTGGCCATTGATCATCCACCAGAGGCTCGTACACCTCACCCCACATATGTTTCCTTACCATAGATCATATTCTTGGATTTCTAGTGGAGACCATTTCTTGGTCAAAAATCCGTAGGTGTTAACCTTTGGTATTATTGAAAATGGTCGTTCATGGCTATTTTCGACAAAAATGGGGTTGTGTGGCCATTGATCATCAACCAGAGGCTCATACACCTCACCCCACATATGTTTCCTTGCCATAGATCACATTCTTGGATTTCTGGTGGAGACCATTTCTTGGTAATAAATCCGTAGGTGTTAGCCTCTAGTATTATTGAAAATGGTCGTTCATGGCTATTTTCATCAAAAATGGGGGTTGTGTGGCCATTTATCATCTACTAGAGGCTCGTACACCTCACCCCACATATGATTCCTTGCCATAGATCACATTCTTGGATTTCTGGTGGAGACCATTTCTTGGTCAAAAGTTTGTACGTGTTAGCCTTCGGTATAATTGAAAATGGTCGTTCATGGCTATTTCCGACAAAATGGGGGTTGTGTGGCCATTGATCATCGACCAGAGGCTCGTACACCTCACCCCACATATGTTTCCTTGCCATAGGTCACATTCTTGGATTTCTGGTGGAGACCATTTCTTGGGCAAAAATCCGAATGTGTTAGGCTTCGGTATTCTTGAAAATGGTCATTCATGGCTATTTTCGACAAAAATGGGGGTTGTGTGGCCATTGATCTTCAACCAGAGGCTCATACACCTCACTACACATATTTTTCCTTGCCATAGATCAAATTCTTGGATTTATGGTGGAGACCATTTCTTGGTCAAAAATCCATAGGTGTTAGCCTTCAGTGTCATTGAAAATGGTCGTTCATGGCTATTTTCGACAAAAATGGGGGTTGTGTGGCCATTGATCATCGACCAGAGGCTCGTACACTTCACCCCACATATGTTTTCTTGCCATAGATCACATTCTTGGATTTCTGGTGGCGACCATTTCTTGGTAAAAAATCTGTTGGTGTTAGCCTTTGGTATTATTGAAAATGGTCGTTCATGGCTACTTTCGACTAAAATGGGCGTTGTGTGGCCATTTATCATCGACCAGAGGCTCATACACCTCACCCCACATATGTTTCCTTGCCATAGATCACATTCTTGGATATCTGGTGGAGACCATTTCTTGGTCAAAAATCTGTACGTGTTATCCTTCGGTATTATTGAAAATGGTCATTCATGTCTATTTTCGACAAAAATGGGGGTCATGTGGCAATTGATCATCGACCAAAGGCTCGTACATCTCACCCCCACATTCTTTTATTTTTGCTGGAGACCATTTCTTGGTCAAAAATCCGTTGGTGTTAGCCTTCAGTGTCATTGAAAATGGTCGTTCATGGCTATTTTCGACAAAAATTAGGGTTGTGTGGCCATTGATCATCGACCAGAGGCTCGTACACCTCAACCCACATATGTTTCCTTGCCGTAGATCACATTCTTGGATTTATGGTGGAGACCACTTTTTGGTCAAAAATCCGTAGTTGTTAGCCTTCAGTGTCATTGAAAATGGTCGTTCATGGCTATTTGCGACAAAAATTAGGGTTGTGTGGCCATTGATCATCGACCAGAGGCTCGTACACCTCACCCCACATATGTTTCCTTGTCGTAGATCACATTCTTGGATTTTTGGTGGAGACCATTTCTTGGTCAAAAATCCGTAGGTGTTAGCCTTCGGTATTATTGAAAATGGTCGTTCATGGCTATTTTCGACAAAAATGGGGGTTGTGTGGCCATTGATCATCGACCAGAGGCTCATACACCTCACCCCACATATGTTTCCTTGCCATAGATCACATTCTTGGATTGCTGGTGGAGACCATTTCTTAGTCAAAAATCCGTAGGTGTTAGCCTCTAGTATTATTGAAAATGGTCGCTCATGGCTATTTTCATCAAAAATGGGGGTTGTGTGGCCATCTATCATCAACTAGAGGCTCGTTAACCTCACCCCACATATGTTTCCTTGCCATAGATCACATTCTTGGATTTCAGGTGGAGACCATTTCTTGGGAAAAAATCCGAATGTGTTAGCCTTTGGTATTTTTGAAAATGGTCATTCATGGCTATTTTCAAAAAAAATGGGGGTTGTGTGGCCATTGATCTTCGACCAGAGGCTCATACACCTCACAACACATATGTTTCCTTGTCATAGATCACATTCTTGGATTTATGGTGGAGACCATTTCTTGGTCAGAAATCCATAGGTGTTAGCCTTTAGTGTCATTGAAAATGGCCGTTCATGGCTATTTTCGACAAAAATGGGGGTTGTGTGGCCATTGATCATCAACTAGAGGCTCGTACACTTCACCCCACATATGTTTTCTTGCCATAGATCACATTCTTGGATTTCTGGAGGATACCATTTCTTGGTCAAAAATCTGTTGGTGTTAGCCTTCGGTATTATTGAAAATGGTCGTTCATGGCTATTTTCGACTAAAACGAGGGTTGTGTGGCCATTTATCATCGACCAGAGGCTCGTACAATTCACCCCACATATGTTTCCTTGCCATAGATCACATTCTTGGATTTCTAGTGGAGACCATTTCTTGGTCAAAAATCCGTACGTGTTAGCCTTCGGTATTATTGAAAATGGTCATTCATGGCTATTTTCGACAAAAATGGGGGTTGTGTGGCCATTGATCTTCAACCAGAGGCTCATACACCTCACTACACTTATGTTTCCTTGCCATAGATCACATTCTTGGATTTATGGTGGAGACCATTTCTTGGTCAAAAATCCATAGGTGTTAGCCTTCAGTGTGATTGAAAATGGTCGTTCATGGCTATTTTCGACAAAAATGGGGGTTGTGTGGCCATAGATCATCGACCAGAGGCTCGTACACTTCACCCCACATATGTTTTCTTGCCATAGATCACATTCTTGGATTTCTAGAGGAGACCATTTCTTGGTCAAAAATATGTTGGTGTTAGCCTTCGGTATTATTGAAAATGGTCGTTCATGGCTATTTTTGACTAAAATGGGGGTTGTGTGGCCATTTATCATCGACCGGAGGCTCGTACAATTCACCCCACATATGTTTCCTTGCCATAGATCACATTCTTGGATTTCTGGTGGAGACCATTTCTTGGTCAAAAATCCGTACGTGTTAGCCTTCGGTATTATTGAAAATGGTCGTTCATGGCTATTTTCGACAAAAATGGGGGTTGTGTGGCCATTGATCATCGACCAGAGGCTCATACACCTCACCCCACATATGTTTCCTTCCCATAGATCACATTCTTGGATTGCTGGTGGAGACCATTTCTTAGTCAAAAATCCGTAGGTGTTAGCCTCTAGTATTATTGAAAATGGTCGCTCATGGCTATTTTCATCAAAAATGGGGGTTGTGTGGCCATCTATCATCGACTAGAGGCTCGTTAACCTCACCCCACATATGTTTCCTTGCCATAGATCACATTCTTGGATTTCTGGTGGAGACCATTTCTTGGTCAAAAATTCGTACGTGTTAGCCTTCGGTATTATTGAAAAATGGTCGTTGATGGCTATTTTCGGCAAAATGGGGGTTGTGTGGCCATTGATCATCGACCAGAGGCTCGTACACCTCACCACACATATGTTTCCTTGCCATAGATCACATTCTTGGATTTCAGGTGGAGACCATTTCTTGGGAAAAAATCCGAATGTGTTAGCCTTTGGTATTTTTGAAAATGGTCATTCATGGCTATTTTCAGAAAAAATGGGGGTTGTGTGGCCATTGATCTTCGACCAGAGGCTCATACACCTCACAACACATATGTTTCCTTGTCATAGATCACATTCTTGGATTTATGGTGGAGACCATTTCTTGGTCAGAAATCCATAGGTGTTAGCCATTGAAAATGGTCGTTCATGGCTATTTTCGACAAAAATGGGGGTTGTGTGGCCATTGATCATCAACCAGAGGCTTGTACACTTCACCCCACATATGTTTTCTTGCCATAGATCACATTCTTGGATTTCTGGAGGAAACCATTTCTTGGTCAAAAATCTGTTGGTGTTAGCCTTCGGTATTATTGAAAATAGTCGTTCATGGCTATTTTCGACTAAAACGGGGGTTGTGTGGCCATTTATCATCGACCAGAGGCTCGTACAATTCACCCCACATATGTTTCCTTGCCATAGATCACATTCTTGGATTTCTGGTGGAGACCATTTCTTGGTCAAAAATCCGTACGTGTTAGCCTTCGGTATTATTGAAAATGGTCATTCATGGCTATTTTCGACAAAAATGGGGGTTGTGTGGTCATTGATCTTCAACCAGAGGCTCATACACCTCAGTACACTTATGTTTCCTTGCCATAGATCACATTCTTGGATTTATGGTGGAGACCATTTCTTGGTCAAAAATCCATAGGTGTTAGCCTTCAGTGTGATTGAAAATGGTCGTTCATGGCTATTTTCGACAAAAATGGGGGTTGTGTGGCCATTGATCATCGACTAGAGGCTCGTACACTTCACCCCACATATGTTTTCTTGCCATAGATCACATTCTTGGATTTCTAGAGGAGACCATTTGTTGGTCAAAAATGGGGGTTGTGTCGCCATTGATCATCGACCAGAGGATCGTACACCTCACCCCACATAAGTTTGCTTGCCATATATCACATTCTTGGATTTCTGGTGGAGACCATTTCTTGGTCAAAAATCCGTAGGTGTTAGCCTTCGGTATTATTGAAAATCGTCGTTCATGGCTATTTTCGACAAAAATGGGGGTTGTGTGGCAATTGATCATCGACCAAAGGCTCATACACCTCACCCCACATGTGTTTCCTTGCCATAGACCACATTCTTGGATTTCTGGTGGTGACCATTTCTTGGTCAAAAATCCGTAGGTGTTAGCCTTCGGTATTATTGAAAATGGTCGTTCATGGCTATTTTCGATAAAAATGGGGGTTGTGTGGCCATTGATCATCGACCAAAGGCTCATACACCTCACCCCACATATGTTTCCTTGCCATAGACCACATTCTTGGATTTCTGGTGGAGACCATTTGTTGGTCAAAAATCCGTAGGTGTTAGCTTTCGGTATTATTGAAAATGGTCGTTCATGGCTATTTTCATAAAAAAGTGGGGGTTGTGTGGCCATTTATCATCGACCAGAGGCTCGTACACCTCACCTCACATATGTTTCCTTGCCATAGAGCACACTCTTGGATTTCTGGTGGAGACCATTTCTTGGTCAAAAATTCGTACGTGTTAGCCTTCGGTATTATTGAAAATGGTCGTTCATGGCTATTTTCGACAAAATGGGGGTTGTGTGGCCATTGATCATCGACCAGAGGCTCGTGCCCCTCACCCACATATGTTTCCTTGTCGTAGATCACATTCTTGGTATTCTGGTGGAGACCATTTCTTGGTCAAAAATCCGTACGTGTTAGCCTTCGGTATTATTGAAAATGGTCGTTCATGGCTATTTTTGATAAAATAGAGGTTCTGTGGCCATTGATCATCGACCAGAGGCTCATACACCTCACCCCACATATGTTTCCTTGACATAGATCACATTTTTGGATTTCTAGTGGAGACCATTTCTTGGGAAAAAATCCGAATGTGTTAGCCTTCGGTATTATTGAAAATGGTCATTCATGGCAATTTTCGACAAAAATGGGGGTTGTGTGGCCATTGATAATCGACCAGGGGCTCATACATCTCACCCCACATATGTTTCCTTGCCATAGATCACATTCTTGGATTTCTGGTGGAGACCATTTCTTGGTCAAAAATCCGTTGGTGTTAGCCTTCCATATTATTGAAAATGGTCGTTCATGGCTATTTTCGACAAAAATGGGGGTTGTGTGGCCATTTATCATCGACCAGAGGCTCGTACACCTCACCCCAAATATGTTTCCTTGCCATAGATCATATTCTTGGATTTCTGGTGGAGATGATTTCTTGGTCAAAATTCCGTAGGTGTTAGCCTTCGGAATTATTGAAAATGGTCATTCATGGCTATTTTCGACAAAAATGGGGGTTGTGTGGCCATTGACATCGATCAGAGGCTCGTACACCTCACCCCACATATGTTTCTTGCCATAGATCACATTCTTGGATTTCTGGTGGAGACCATTTCTTGGTCAAAAATCCGTAGTTGTTAGCCTTCGGTATTATTGTAAATGGTCGTTCATGGCTATTTTCAACAAAAATGGGGGTTGTGTGGCCATTGATCATCGACCAAAGGCTCATACACCTCACCCCACATATGTTTCCTTGCCATAGATCACATTCTTGGATTTTTGGTGGAGACCATTTCTTGGTCAAAAATCCATACGTGTTAGCCTTCGGTATTATTGAAAATGGTCATTCATGGCTATTCTCGACACAAATGGGGGTTGTGTGGCAATTGATCATCGACCAAAGGCTCATACAGCTCACCCCACATGTGTTTCCTTGCCATAGACCACATTCTTGGATTTCTGGTGGTGACCATTTCTTGGTCAAAAATCCGTAGGTGTTAGCCTTCGGTATTATTGAAAATGGTCGTTCATGGCTATTTTCGATAAAAATGGGGGTTGTGTGGCCATTGATCATCGACCAAAGGCTCATACACCTCACCCCACATATGTTTCCTTGCCATAGACCACATTCTTGGATTTTTGGTGGAGACCATTTCTTGGTCAAAAATCCGTAGGTGTTAGCCTTCGGTATTATTGAAAATGGTCGTTCATGGCTATTTTCGACAAAAATGGGGGGTGTGTGGAAATTGATCATCGACCAAAGGCTCATACACCTCACCCCACATATGTTTCCTTGCCATAGACCACATTCTTGGATTTCTCGTGGAGACCATTTCTTGGTCAAAAATCCATAGGTGTTAGCCTTTAGTGTCATTGAAAATGGTCGTTCATGGCTATTTTCGACAAAAATGGGGGTTGTGTGGTCATTGATCATCGACCAGAGGCTCGTACACTTCACCCCACATACGTTTTCTTGCTATAGGTCACATTCTTGGATTTCTGGTGGAGACCATTTCTTGGTTAAAAATCCGTACGTGTTAGCCTTCGGTATTATTGAAAATGGTCATTTATGGCTATTTTCGACAAAAATGGGGGTTGTGTGGCCATTGATTATCGACCAGAGGCTCGTACACCTAACCCCACATATGTTTCCTTGCCATAGATCACATTCTTGGATTTTCTGGTGGTGACCATTTCTTGGTCAAAAATCCGTAGGTGTTAGCCTTCGGTATTATTGAAAATGGTCGTTCGTAGCTATTTTCGACAAAAATGGGGGTTGTGTGGCCATTGATCATCAACCAAAGGCTCATACACCTCACCCCACATATGTTTCCTTGCCATAGACCACATTCTTGGATTTCTAGTGGAGACCATTTGTTGGTCAAAAATTTGTAGGTGTTAGCCTTCGGTATTATTGAAAATGGTCGTTCATGGTTATTTTCATCAAAAATGGGGGTTGTGTGGCCATTTATCATCAACTAGAGGCTCGTACACCTCACCCCACATATGTTTCCTTGCCATAGATCACATTCTTGGATATTTAGTGGAGACCATTTCTTGGTCAAAAATTCGTACGTGTTAGCCTTCGGTATTATTGAAAATGGTCGTGGTCGTTCATGGCTATTTTCGACAAAATGGGGGTTGTGTGGCCATTGATCATCGACCAGAGGCTCGTACGCCTCACCCACATATGTTTCCTTGCCGTAGATCACATTCTTGGATTTCTGGTGGAGACCATTTCTTGGTCAAAAATCCGTACGTGTTAGCCTTCGGTATTATTGAAAATGGTTGTTCATGGCTATTTTCGACAAAATAGAGGTTTTGTGGCCATTGATCATCGACCAGGGGCTCATACACCTCACCCACATATGTTTCCTTGCCGTAGATCACATTCTTGGATTCCTGGTGGAGACCATTTCTTGGGCAAAAATCCGAATGTGTTAGCCTTCGGTATTATTGAAAATGGTTATTCATGGCTATTTTCGACAAAAATGGGGGTTGTGTGGCCATTTATCTTCAACCAGAGGCTCATACACCTCACTACACATATGTTTTCTTTCCATAGATCACATTCTTGGATCTATGGTGGAGACCAGTTCTTGGTCAAAAATCCATAGGTGTTAGCCTTCAGTGTCATTGAAAATAGTCGTTCATGGCTATTTTCGACAATAATGGGGGTTGTGTGGCTATTGATAATCAACCATAGGCTCGTACACCTCACCTCACATATGCTTCCTTGCCATAGATCACATTATTGGATTTCTGGTGGAGACCATTTCTTGGTCAAAAATCCGTAGGTGTTAGCCTTCGGTATTATTGAAAATGGTCGTTCATGGCTATTTTCGACAAAAATGGGGGTTGTGTGGCCATTGATCATCGACCAGAGTCTCGTACACCTCACCCCACATTTGTTTTATTGCCATAGATCAAAATCTTGGATTTCTCGTGGAGACCATTTCTTGGTCAAAAATCCGTACGTGTTAGCCTTCGATATTATTGAAAATGGTCGTTCATGGCTATTTTCGACAAAAATGGGGGTTGTGTGGCCATAGATCATCGACCAGAGGCTCGTACACCTCACCCGACATATAATTCCTTGCCATAGATCATATTCTTGGATTTCTGGTGGAGACGATTTCTTGGTCAAAAATCCGTAGGTGTTAGCCTTCGGTATTATTGAAAATGGTCGTTCATGGCTATTTTCGACAAAAATGAGGGTTGTGTGGCCATTGATCATTGACTAGAGGCTCGTACACCTCACCCCACATATGTTTCCTTTCCATAGATCAAATTCTTGGATTTCTGGTGGAGACAATTTCTTGGTCAAAAATCCGTAGGTGTTAGCCTTCGATATTATTGTAAATGGTCGTTCATGGCTATTTTCGACAAAAATGGGGGTTGTGTGGCCATTGATCATCGACCAGAGGCTCATACACCTCACCCCACATATGTTTCCTTGCCATAGATCACATTCTTGGATTTCTGGTGGAGACCATTTCTTGGTCAAAAATCTGTAGGTGTTAGCCTCTAGTATTATTGAAAATGGTCGTTCATGGCTATTTTGATAAAAAAATGGGGGTTGTATGGCCATTTATCATCGACAAGAGGCTCGTACACCTCACCCCACATATGTTTCTTACCATAGATCACATTCTTGGATTTCTGGTGGAGACCAATTCATGGTCAAAAATTCGTACGTGTTAGCCTTCGGTATTATTGAAAATGGTTGTTCATGGCTATTTTCGACAAAATGGGGGTTGTGCGGCCATTGATCATCGACCAGAGGCCCGTACACCTCACCCCACATATGTTTCCTTGCCATAGATCACATTCTTGAATTTCTGGTGGAGACCATTTCTTGGGCAAAAATCCGAATGTGTTAGCCTTCGGTATTTTTGAAAATGGTCATTCATGGCTATTTTCGATAAAAATGGGGGTTGTTTCGCCATTGATCTTCGACCAGAGGCTCATACACCTCACTACACATACGTTTCCTTGCCATATATCACATTCTTGGCTTTATGGTGGAGACCATTTCTTGTTCAAAAATCCATAGGTGTTAGGCTTCAGTGTCATTGAAAATGGTCGTTCATGGCTATTTTCGACAAAATAGAGGTTCTGTGGCCATTGATCATCGACCAGAGGCTCATACACCTCACCCCACATATGTTTCCTTGCCATAGATCAGATTCTTGGATTTCTGGTGGAGACCATTTCTTGGTCAAAAATCCGTAGGTGTTAGCCTTCGGTATTATTGAAAATGGTCATTCATGGCTATTTTCGACAAAAATGGGGGTTGTGTGGCCATTTATCTTCAACCAGAGGCTCATTGTTGGGGACTTGTTCTCAAATGCTATGAATTAAGAACAAGGCAACATAAAGTGTTAAATGTCAATGTCCTTCGTCCATGAAACATTATTCCCTTGAGGATAATGGATCTTGGACGAAGGCTGATAAGAGCATAATTACGAAGCTTAAATCTTCGTAATAAAATTTCAGTAAAAAATTATAAGATAACATAAAACAAAAGGTATAAAAGGGATAAATGCACCATAGATGAATTACATTGTATCTACTTAATATATTGAATCATTGAATACAATAATACCTTTGCCTTGGCAAAAGGTTGGATTCCGGAAGATGCGATTGCAATTAATCGAATGCGTGAACAGTAACGGAATACTATTCACTATTTATAGGCACAGGACGCAGCCTGTGAGGAATTACAAGTATGCCCCTTATAAAAGCTTACAACATTGACTCAGACCTTTATGGACTAAAAGGTCATTCTATCTTTAAGTCGGTTTGTAATACCGAAGCTTCACGAAGAGGAACCTTCGGCTATCTTATACAAACAGCTTCAGCCGAGGACCACTTCTTTCTATAAGACCTTCGGCGACGAAGCATAGACCCAACAGTAGCCCCTTTCGCGGTGCTAGATCGTTTTTCGTAACGAGCTTGATCCGTGAAAAAAGTCTCTTAAGCTTCGGAGCGCCGAAGGTCTAAAAAACACCTTCCCTGAGCTCGTTGTCGAGAAACGATTCAATCTCCCAGCGTGTAGCGGCCCCACCTTGCAGAGTTACTGTTCGGTCTCTGCGGTCCACCATGCAGCGAGTGCGAGCGGGTGTCCGCCTGGTGTAAAAATTCTGGCGCTTCGCCTTCTTACCTGCAGCACTATATAAACAGACGAGTAGGTGTGAAGTTACCACAGCATTCATTGCTATTTGCACTGTTTTGCTACCAAAATTTTTAACCGTCGCCGAAGCTTGTCTGTCGGAATCGAACGAAGCTCCAGCTTGAAGCCTGCTTCGGAGGAAGAAAGTATTAAAGTTTCACAAGTTCATAGTTAAATGGCCAGAGTCCGTTCTACCGCCAGGGTTGAGTGTGAGGGGGACGAAACTGAAGCTTCGGAGACTGTCCCTATCTCCGAAGCCATGCAACGATCCGGGCTAGTGACTTCGGAAAAGATTCCTAGTGATGATGCAGAACAAGCAATCGCTGAAGCAGAGGAAGAAGATATTGAGGAAACTGATCCCGAAGATGATTATCGCATTGCCATGCCAAGCAAACCCAGCCACTTGGACTTCGGGAAATCTACTGTTTCGAAGGCTGATCTGTCCAAGATGGTAAAATCGGGCTTTTTTACTGAAAATCAGAAGAAGCTATTGCGCTTCGGGGGAGAAGAGACTACCCCAAAGCCGGATAAAGATGAAATTGTTATTTTCAAAAGCTTTCTAAAGGCTGGATTAAGGTTCCCCCTACATGGGATTATTGCAGAGGTACTGAATAGGTTCGGTATCTATTTTCACCAGCTGACCCCTAACGCTATCGTTAGACTTATTGTTTATATCTGGGCACTCCGAAGCCAAGCAGTGGAACCATTTGCGGACAGCTTTTGCCGGGTTCACGAGTTGCATTATCAAACGAAGGCTAGAAAGGATGGATTGCACGACAATTTTGGTTGTTATAACTTCGCCTATCGGAAAACTACAAAGTTTCCTGTAATTAGCTACCGAAGCAAATGGGCAGCAGGCTGGAAATCTGAATGGTTCTATGTCAAGGTTGATGACGACAAGGAAAAGCTTGTGCAAAGCCCGCTGGAACTAATCTTCGGAGAAACCCGACCTCGCTGCAACATGACACCCGAAGGTCCAACACAACAAGCAATAAGTGAATTCAGAATTATTGCAGAGCATATCAGCACAAGGGACCTGGTTCAAGAGTTTTTAGCTTTCAAAGTTTTTCCCAGTTTGAAAGAATGGGAAATGCCGAAGCTACAGGGGGAAAAGAAAGAAGGTGAACTTGTACGTTTACCTTACTATTTCAAGTTTAAAAAGTACTTTAAAACACCTTGCCAAGAGTGGCTAGATACAATTGAAGTAATGTGCAATGAAATACTTGGCAATTATTCCAAAAAAGAAGATCAATTGATGACCGCAGCCTTCGGCACCCGTCCGAAGCGAAGGCTAAATCGAGTGTTGGACGCCTTGGGCTTTGATTACCCTGATTATGAAAATCTGAACAAAGGTGCTGGGGGCCAAAAAAGAAAAAGGATAACTGAGGCCATGAATGAAGAAAAAGAACCATTAAAGAAGAAAATTCCGAAGAAGAGGAAAGCTTCTTCTCCGAAGCAACAAATATCCGAAGCAGAAGAAACCCCCGCATCACCTTCTGCTGCTGTCGTTGAGGAAATTCTGAAGGTAATGACTGAATCCTTACCTGCGAAGCTAAGTCCACTGGGCCCTCAACTGACAAAGTTTTTTCAGAAGGACAAGGAGCCCGAAAAATCGAAGAAAACAATCAAGGCAAAGAAACAAAGAATTATCACTGTGACAGAGGTAATTGACAAGACGCCGCAAAGGGCTTCAGCCCAGAAAACACCAGCGGCTGCAGAGGGGACAGATATTGAAATTGCACCTTCGGAGGCCGCAACTGCCGAAGCTGCTTCAGTTGAAGATTTGAACCTGGAGAGCACAATTGAACACATTGACCAAATACTGCTAGACATGGCTGCAGAAGAAGCTACCACCGCCGCCGAAGAGGCCGTGACCGCAGCGTCGGGGAAAGGAAAAGAAATTGCTGATGAAGCTTCAGAAAACAAAACCTTCATGTTCCAGAATTTAGTTGGAGAACAACTATCAAAAGCTGAAATAAAAGAGCTTAGAGAGTATGCCAAATCCTGTGGATACAAACCTGGGGCACTCCTCTTCGGAGGCGTTGATGATGAAAAATTAGATTGTATTCGAGATCAAACAGGAGCCAAAGTTATCAGTACTCTGTCCAAGAGTATCGGCTTCCCGAAGCTAGAAACAGACATCAGCCGCTACCGACGACAACATGTCGTTGGTAGTTTATTTTATTCCAACTTCAAGGTGAACTACTTGTCCCTTAACTTTTATTGTTTCTAATAATAAAAACATGTCTGACGAAGGTTGTTTTCGTGCAGAGTATGCTGTTGAGCAAAGCCTTGCAAATGCAGCAAGATTTTGAAGATAAGAAGCACGAAGTTATAATTGAAAATTTGGAAAGCAGAATAAAGGAGCAATCAGATGCTTTCGAGAAAAAGAACTTTGAGCTCCAGGCAACCGAAGGTTTATTGGCAGAAGCTGAAGCAAAAATAACAGAATTGAACACGAAGCTTCTCCGCCAGTCTGAGCAGTTCGAACGAGAAAAACAAGATCTTAATGCAAAACTTGAAGCCGAAGCTCAACAAAATTCAGATTTGAGAAAACTACTGACAAGTCTTCAAGAAAAATGCTTGGAATTTAGCAACAAATGCATTCAACGATTAAGAAAGATTTTTTACTCAGTTGGAGCCAGCAGTGAAAAATTCACCCCCTCAGCTGAAGATCTACCGAAAACCTTCGAACATATTGAGGGGGAGATTGACGAGCTCGACGAAGTCATAGCTGGGCATGGTGACTTCTGTGCCTGGGTGGCTTCTCGAGGCACTGCTGCAGCTTTCCTGAAGGCTGGCTGCGATCATGGAAAGATTGTCAATAGGCCAAATTTCACTTTATCACCATCAATCCTGGATGACATTCCTGATCTCGCCCGAAGTATCTCGAATAGATTTGTAAAAATGATATGGACAAAAGGTGGGCGAGAAAAGGCTGGAAACGAAGCTCGTAGCCACCTTGAAGCAGTAAGAAACCATACCTTGTGCTTACCTTTTCTTGCAAGCTCGATTTTGACTTACAACGACCTTATTCATGTAGGATGACGAAGCCGAAGCTGATGATTGAAAAACGACGCCGAAGCTGAAGCTCCTTAGAGATTAAACATTAGACTGTAGACAGTACTTGAGAAACTTTTGAGATAACTTTTGTAAATGTAACCAAAACTTGTCTTTAATGTATTCTGTTCATACCTTGTAATATATCCTTATCCTTCCATTGATGTATGAGAAATGCTTTGATGTGGACGAAATTTTCTTTTTTGAGCCGAAGGCGAAAAAACACCTTCCCTTCTTTTCGTACGCAATGAAGCATAGAAAACAACATTTTCCTTTTTTCCGAAGCTCTCCTTTTTGTACACGAAGCTCTTTCTTTCCGAAGCTCTTTTTTTATTTGCCGAAGCAACCGCTTATGCTATGAAGATGATTATCCTACATATGCCTGGATGAATGTTTATGAATGCAAATGTTATGATGTAATGCGATGTGCAAATGAATGGCCAAACAATCACACTTCAAGCCATACTCATAGCCATTATTTCCTTAAAAACAATCACACCTCAGCTCTGCATCCCCTTAGGAACGACTTTGGAGCTTCTTCGCCTTTACTTTCGGCGGAATCAGCGTTGACTTTTCGCTGTAAGCTCTGCATTCCCTTAGGAACGACTTTGGAGCTTCTTCGCCTTTACTTTTGGCGGAATCAGCGTTGACTTTTCGCTGTAAGCTCTGCATTCCCTTAGGAACGACTTTGGAGCTTCTTCGTTTTTACTCTTCGGCACTCGATGGTGCGTTCTCAGTTTTTACATTTACATTCTTTGGGGGGTTTTGCTCTTATAGAACTAAAAAAGGAAATTACATGTGATGGCCCCATTAAAACCTTTCTCCCCCTTCGGAAAGGAAAAGGGTGCCACGAAAGAAAAATAAAAAATATGAAAAATTACATCGAATTATACATAATATCGCTGAAGCTCATCCGCATTCCAAGATCTAGGAATGTCGTTGCCGTCCATATCCTTCAATCTGTATGAACCGGGTCTTGACGAAGATGCTACTAAGAAAGGTCCATCCCATTTCAACTGTAACTTGCCCACTGTTTCTGGGTTGGCCACTCTCCGAAGCACCAAGTGTCCTGGCTCAATATTCTTTAGCCGAACCTTTCTATCGCGCCATTTAATTGTTTCGGCTTGATATTTGTTGATGTTTTCCACGGCTTGCAACCTGATCCCTTCTAAAGCGTCTTTTTCCACAGAATAATCAGCTTCGGAACCTGATGCTGCCGAAGCTACTACCCTTATTGATCCGGTTTTAGCTTCTTCTGGAGTTATTGCTTCGTCACCGAATAATAACTTGAATGGGGTAAAGCCTGTAGACCTTGATGTTGTTGTATTATGGCTCCACACCACTTTGGTTAACTGATCTGGCCACTTTCCCCTTGGTTGATTGAAGATTGACTTCATTATTCCTGTCATTATAATGCCATTGGCTCTTTCAACGAGTCCATTTGACTCCGGATGTCTGACTGATGCAAAATGAATCTTCGTACCAATTTGATCACAGAAATCCCTAAAAGCTTCGGAGTCAAACTGTGTTCCATTATCCACAGTGATAGCCTTTGGTACCCCGAAACGACAAACAATATTCTGCCAGAAAAACTTTTGGACGGTGGCCGAAGTTATTGTAGCTAAAGGCTTTGCCTCAATCCATTTAGAAAAATATTCCACCGCCACTACAACATATCTTAGGTTCCCTTGGGCCGGTGGTAACGGACCTAACAAGTCAAGGCCCCACCTTTGCAATGGCCAAATGGGTTGTATGAGCTGTGTTAAGGACGAAGGTTGTTTTTGATCTCGTGCACATTTCTGACAACCTTCGCACTTTTGGACTAATTCCGCTGCATCCGAAGCTGCCTTCGGCCAATAAAATCCTTGGCGGAAAATTTTTCCAAGTAACGGCCTAGATCCAATGTGAGATCCACACAGGCCTGCATGTATTTCTTTCATCAACTCTATACCTTCGGTTCTGGATAAGCACTTGAGTAGCGGAGCACAAACTCCATGCTTGTACAACTCTCCTTCTATTATGACATATGGACGAGCTCTTGCCTCTATCCTCCTGTTATAAGCTTCGTCATCTGAAAGGAATTTACCCTGAAGATAAGAGATGATCTCAGTCCTCCAATCTTTGCTATAAACAGGAGATATATTGAGGACTGCTCTTTCAAGAAGTTCCACCGAAGGTGCTTTTATTGTTTCGAAGAAGACATCCGAAGGTAAGGGCAGCCCCTGTGCTGCTGACTTAGCTAGCAAATCAGCATGCTCATTTTGTCCTCGAGGGATATTTTTGACAGAAAATCCCTCGAAGGAAGCTTCAACTCTTCGAACCATATCCAGATACTTTTCAAGCTTCGGATCTTTAGCCTTGCAACTCTTGTCGATATGACCCGAAACAACTTGGGAATCAGTTTTAAGAACAGCCCTTCTGATTCCCATTGCTTTTAGCTTCCGAAGACCCAGAAGCAGGGCTTCGTACTCGGCAATGTTGTTTGTGCAACTAAAATCAAGCTTTGCCGCATAACAAGTTTTAACTTTGGAAGGTGAAACCAACACAGCAGCCGCTCCCGCTCCGAAGGTTCCCCAGGACCCATCGCAAAACACTGTCCATGCTTCGGTGTCTTTATTTGCTTCTTCCTCCTGAGCCCCTGGCGTCCAGTCAGCAATGAAGTCTGCTAACGCCTGGGACTGAATCGAAGATCTATGAACATATTCAATACAAAATTCGTTGAGCTCTGCAGCCCATTTTCCAATCCTTCCAGTAGCTTCTCGGTTCCTCATAATATCCTTCAGAGGTTGTGAAGAAGGAACAATTATGTTGTAAGCTTGGAAATAGTGCCGAAGCTTCCTGGAGGCCATCAAGACAGCATACAGTACCTTCTCCAACTCTGTATAATTTTTCTTTGACAAACTAAGAACCTCGGATACAAAATATATTGGGGCCTGCTTCTTGACTTGACCATCAAGCTTCTCCTGGACAAGCGCTGCACTTACCGCTGAGTGCGAAGCTGCCACATATAATAACAAAGGAGCCCCTGGCATTGGTGGAGTCAATGTTGTTAGATCTATCAAATACTGTTTCAGCTCTTCAAAAGCCTTCTGCTGGATTGGTCCCCATTGAAAGACTTCGGCTGACTTCAGCACTTCGAAGAATGGTAAGTTTCTCTCTGCTAATCTGGATATGAATCTATTGAGAGATGCCAATCTTCCTGTCAATCTTTGAGCCCCCTTCTTTGTAGTTGGTGGCTCCATCCGAAGTATAGCTTCAATTTTACTTGGATTAGCTTCAATTCCCTTTGTTGAAACCAAGCATCCAAGAAATTTCCCCTTCTTTACTCCGAAGACGCATTTTTCTGGATTTAATTTTAAGCCAGCTTGCCTGAAACTGGCGAAGGTCTCCTGCAGATCAGCAATATGATTCTCCTGTTTCGTGCTTTTTACAATGATGTCATCAACATAAGTTAACACATTTCTGCCTATTTGAGATTGGAGAACCTTCGCAGTCATTCGGCTGAAACTTCCTCCAGCGTTTTTGAGCCCCTCAGGCATCCGAAGATAGCAATATGTGCCACTTGGAGTTATGAAGCTAGTCTTCGGCTCATCTTCCTTCTTCATCCAAATTTGGTGATAGCCTGAGTAACAGTCTAGTAGACTCGTGAGCTCGGAAGAAGCTGCTGCATCTACTAAAGAGTCTATCCTTGGCAATGGAAACTCGTCCTTCGGACACGCCTTGTTGAGATCTGTAAAATCGATACACATTCGCCATTTGCCATTGGCCTTTTTTACCATAACAGTGTTAGCCAGCCATTCTGGGTACTTTACTTCTCTGATGACTCCTGCACTGAGGAGTCTTTTAACTTCGTTACGAGCACCTTCGGCCTTATCATCTGACATTTTCCGAAGCCTCTGCTTTCTGGCTCTGAAGGATGGATCAACATTGAGCGAGTGTTCAATAACATCCCTATTTACTCCGCAAAGATCATTAGCTGACCATGCAAAAACATCTTTGTTGTTGAACAAAAACCTTATCAAGGTTTTCTCCTGCTCTTCGGATAATTGAGAGCCTAACAGCACCTTCTGCTCTGCTATGTCCTCACATAAGAGCATAGGCTTCGGCTGATCTGCTGAAGCTGCTTTCTCCCTTCTGAATTTGTACTGTTCACAAGCTTCAGCTCCATCTATGTTATGGATTGCTTTTGAGTCAGTCCAATTGCCTTCGGCCCTTCTTGCAGCTTCCTGACTTCCATGGATAGCAATGGGTCCTTGATCCGAAGGTATCTTCATGCAAAGATAGGCAGGATGAAGGATTGCTTCGAAGGCATTGAGGGTACCACGACCAATAATTGCATTGTAAGGGTATTCCATGTCAACAATGTCAAACACAACTTGCTCAGTTCTAGTGTTGTTGATGAACCCGAAGGTCACTGACATGGTGATCTTGCCCAGTGCTACAATCTGTCTTCCTCCGAAGCCACAGAGAGGATGTGTAGCATCATGAATCTTATCTTCTGGCTCTTGCATTTGTCTGAAGGCCTTAGCAAATATGATGTCAGCTGCACTGCCTGTGTCAACCAAGACATTGTGGACCAGAAATCCTTTGATAACACAAGAGATAACCATGGCATCGTTGTGTGGGTAATCTTTGAGCTGAAGGTCCTCTTGGGAGAAGGTAATAGGAATGTGAGACCATCTTGACTTGATGAAGGGTCCTTGCACCCCAACATGCTGTACCCTTCTCTGTGCTTCCTTCTTTTATTTCTTGTTAGCTGGCTCTGAGGACGAACCACCTGTGATCGGGAGCACCAGCTTCGGGTCCGAAGTAGCTCCAGCTTGGTCGTTGAACGAAGTCATTAGCTCAAAAAGTGGAAGTGAGTTCACCGGAGGTGGGCGCCAATGTTGGGGACTTGTTCTCAAATGCTATGAATTAAGAACAAGGCAACATAAAGTGTTAAATGTCAATGTCCTTCGTCCATGAAACATTATTCCCTTGAGGATAATGGATCTTGGACGAAGGCTGATAAGAGCATAATTACGAAGCTTAAATCTTCGTAATAAAATTTCAGTAAAAAATTATAAGATAACATAAAACAAAAGGTATAAAAGGGATAAATGCACCATAGATGAATTACATTGTATCTACTTAATATATTGAATCATTGAATACAATAATACCTTTGCCTTGGCAAAAGGTTGGATTCCGGAAGATGCGATTGCAATTAATCGAATGCGTGAACAGTAACGGAATACTATTCACTATTTATAGGCACAGGACGCAGCCTGTGAGGAATTACAAGTATGCCCCTTATAAAAGCTTACAACATTGACTCAGACCTTTATGGACTAAAAGGTCATTCTATCTTTAAGTCGGTTTGTAATACCGAAGCTTCACGAAGAGGAACCTTCAGCTATCTTATACAAACAGCTTCAGCCGAGGACCACTTCTTTCTATAAGACCTTCGGCGACGAAGCATAGACCCAACACTCATACACCTCACTACACATATGTTTTCTTGCCATATATCACATTCTTGGATCTATGGTGGAGACCAATTCTTGGTCTAAATCCGTAGGTGTTAGCCTTCAGTGTCATTGAAAATAGTCGTTCATGGCTATTTTCGACAAAAATGGTGGTTGTGTGGCCATTGATAATCGACCAGAGGCTCGTACACCTCACCCCACAAATGTTTCCTTGCCATAGATCACATTCTTGGATTTCTAGTGGAGACCATTTCTTGGTCAAAAATCTGTATGTGGTAGCCTTCGGTATTATTGAAAATGGTCGTTCATGGCTATTTACGACAAAAATGGGGGTTGTGTGGCCATTTATCTTCGACCAGAGGCTCGTACACCTCACCCCACATATGTTTCATTACCATAGATCACAATCTTGGATTTCTCGTGGAGACCATTTCTTGGTCAAAAATCCGTACATGTTAGCCTTCTGTATTATGGAAAATGGTCGTTCATGGCTAGTTTCGACAAAAATGGGGGTTGTGTGGCCATTGATCATCGACCAGAGGCTCGTGCACCTCACCCCACATATGTTTCCTTGCCATAGATAATATCTTGGATTTCTGGTGGAGATGATTTCTTGGTCAAAAATCCGTAGGTGTTAGCCTTCGGTATTATTGAAAATGGTCGTTCATGGCTATATTCGACAAAAATGGGGGTTGTGTGGCCATTGATCATCGACCAGAGGCTCGTACACCTCACCCCACATATGTTTCCTTGCCATAGATCACATTCTTGGATTTCTGGTGGAGACTATTTCTTGGTCAAAACTCCGTAGGTGTTAGCCTTCGGTATTATTGAAAATGGTCGTTCATGGCTATTTTCGACAAAAATGGGGGTTGTGTGGCCATTGATCATCGACCAGAGGCTCACACACCTCACCCCACATATGTTTCCTCGCCATAGATCACATTCTTGGATTTCTGGTGGAGACCATTTCTTTGTCAAAAATTCGTAGGTGTTAGCCTATGGTATTATTGAAAATGGTCGTTCATTTTTGACCAAGAAATGGTCTCCACCAGAAATCCAAGAATGTGATCTATGGTAAGGAAACATTTGTGGGGTGAGGTGTATGAGCCTCTGGTCGATTATCAATGGCCACACAACCCCCATTTTTGTCGAAAATAGCCATGAACGACTATTTTCAATGACACTGAAGGCTAACACCTACGGATTTTTGACCAAGAACTGGTCTCCACCATAGATCCAAGAATGTGATATATGGCAAGAAAACATATGTGTAGTGAGGTGTATGAGCCTCTGGTTGAAGATAAATGGCCACACAACCCCCATTTTTGTCGAAAATAGCCATGAATGACCATTTTCATTAATACCGAAGGCTAACACCTACAGATTTTTGACCAAGAAATGGTCTCCACCAGAAATCCAAGAATGTGATCTATGGCAAGGAAAGCTATGTGGGGTGAGGCGTATGAGCCTCTGGTCGATGATCAATGGCCACAGAACCTCTATTTTGTCGAAAATAGCCATGAACGACCATTTTCAATGACACTGAAGGCTAACACCTATGGATTTTTGACCAAGAAATGGTCTCCACCATAAATCCAAGAATGTGATATATGGCAAGGAAACATATGTGTATTGAGATGTATGAGCCTCTGGTCGAAGATCAATGGCGAAACAACCCCCATTTTTATCGAAAATAGCCATGAATGACCATTTTCAATAATACCGAAGGCTAACACATTCGGATTTTTGCCCAAGAAATGGTCTCCACCAGAAATCCAAGAATGTGATCTATGGCAAGGAAACATATGTGGGGTGAGGTGTACGAGCCTCTGGTCGATGATCAATGGCCACACAACCCCCATTTTGTCGAAAATAGCCATGAACGACCATTTTCAATAATACCGAAGGCTAACACATACGAATTTTTGACCAAGAAATGGTCTCCACCAGAAATCCAAGAATGTGATCTATGGCAAGAAACATATGTGGGGTGAGGTGTACGAGCCTCTGGTCGATGATAAATGGCCATACAACCCCCATTTTTTATCAAAATAGCCATATGAACGACCATTTTCAATAATACCAGAGGCTAACACCTACAGATTTTTGACCAAGAAATGGTCTCCACCAGAAATCCAAGAATGTGATCTATGGCAAGGAAACATATGTGGACTGAGGAGTATGAGCCTCTGGTCGATGATCAATGGCCACACAACCCCCATTTTTGTCGAAAATAGCCATGAACGACCATTTACAATAATATCGAAGGCTAACACCTACGGATTTTTGACCAAGAAATGGTCTCCACCAAAAATTCAAGAATTTGATCTATGGCAAGGAAACTTATGTGGGGTGAGGTGTACGAGCCTCTGGTCGATGATCAATGGCCACACAACCCCCATTTTTGTCAAAAATAGCCATGAACGACCATTTTCAATAATACCGAAGGCTAACACCTACAGATTTTTGACCAAGAAATCGTCTCCACCAGAAATCCAAGAATATGATCTATGGCAAGGAATTATATGTCGGGTGAGGTGTACGAGCCTCTGGTCGATGATCAATGGCCACACAACCCCCATTTTTGTCGAAAATAGCCATGAACTACCATTTTCAATAATACCGAAGGCTAACACGTACGGATTTTTGACCAAGAAATGGTCTCCACGAGAAATCCAAGATTTTGATCTATGGCAATAAAACATATGTGGGGTGAGGTGTACGAGCCTCTGGTCGATGATCAATGGCCACACAACCCCCATTTTTGTCGAAAATAGCCATGACGACCATTTTCAATAATACCGAAGGCTAACACCTACGGATTTTGGACCAAGAAATGGTCTCCACCAGAAATCCAAGAATGTGATCTATGGCAAGGAAACATATGAGGGGTGAGGTGTACGAGCCTCTGGTCGATTAGCAATGGCCACACAACCCCCATTATTGTCGAAAATAGCCATGACCGACTATTTTCAATGACACTGAAGGCTAACACCTATGGATTTTTGACCAAGAACTGGTCTCCACCATAGATCCAAGAATGTGATATATGGCAAGAAAACATATGTGTAGTGAGGTGTATGAGCCTCTGGTTTAAGATAAATGGCCACACAACCCCCATTTTTGTCGAAAATAGCCATGAATAACCATTTTCAATAATACCGAAGGCTAACACATTCGGATTTTTGCCCAAGAAATGGTCTCCACCAAAAATCCAAGAATGTGATCTACGGCAAGGAAACATATGTGGGTGAGGTGTATGAGCCTCTGGTCGATGATTAATGGCCATAGAACCTCTATTTTGTCGAAAATAGTCATGAACGACCATTTTCAATAATACCGAAGGCTAACACGTACGGATTTTTGACCAAGAAATGGTCTCCACCAGAAATCCAAGAATGTGGTCTACGACAAGGAAACATATGTGGGTGAGGTGTATGAGCCTCTGGTCGATGATCAATGGCCACACAACCCCCATTTTGTCAAAAATAGCCATGAACGACCACGACCATTTTCAATAATACCGAAGGCTAACACGTACGAATTTTTGACCAAGAAATGCTCTTCACTAGAAATCCAAGAATGTGATCTATGGCAAGGAAACATATGTGGGGTGAGGTGTACGAGCCTCTGGTTGATGATAAATGCCCACACAACCCCCATTTTTTATGAAAATAGCCATGAACGACCATTTTCAATAATACCGAAGGCTAACACCTACGAATTTTTGACCAACAAATGGTCTCCACCAGAAATCCAAGAATGTGGTCTATGGCAAGGAAACATATGTGGGGTGAGGTGTATGAGCCTTTGGTCGATGATCAATGGCCACACAACCCCCATTTTTGTCGAAAATAGCTATGAACGACCATTTTCAATAATACCGAAGGCTAACACCTACGGATTTTTGACCAAGAAATGGTCACCACCAGAAATCCAAGAATGTGTTCTATGGCAAGGAAACATATGTGGGGTGAGGTGTACGAGCCTCTGGTCGATAATCAATGGCCACACAACCCCCATTTTTGTCGAAAATAGCCATAAATGACCATTTTCAATAATACCAAAGGCTAACATGTACGGATTTTTAACCAAAAATTGGTCTCCACCAGAAATCCAAGAATATGATCTATGGCAAGTAAACATATGTGGGGTGAGGTGTACGAGCCTCTGGTCGATGATAAATGGCCACACAACTCCCATTTTAGTCGAAAATAGCCATGAACGACCATTTTCAATAATACCGAAGGTTAACACCAACAGATTTTTGACCAAGAAATGGTCTCCACCAGAAATCCAAGAATGTGATCTATAGCAAGAAAACATCTGTGGGGTGAAGTGTACGAGCCTCTGGTCGATGATCAATGGCCACACAACCCCCATTTTTGTCGAAAATAGCCATGAACGACCATTTTCAATGACAATGAAGGGTAACACCTATGTATTTTTGACCAAGAAATGGTCTCCACCAGAAATCCAAGAATGTGGTCTATGGCAAGGATACATATGTGGGGTGAGGTGTATGAGCCTTTGGTCGATGATCAATTGCCACACAACCCCCAGTTTTGTCGAAAATAGCCATGAACGACCATTTTCAATAATATCGAAGGCTAACACCTACGGATTTTTGACCAAGAAATGGTCTCCACCAGAAATCCAAGAATTTGATCTATGGCAAGGAAACATATGTGGGGTGAGGTGTACGAGCCTCTGGTCGATGATCAATGGCCACACAACCCCCATTTTGTCGAAAATAGCCATGAACGACCATTTTCAATAATACCGAAGGCTAACACGTACGAATTTTTGACCAAGAAATGGTCTCCACTAGAAATCCAAGAATGTGATCTATGGCAAGAAACATATGTGGGGTGAGGTGTACGAGCCTCTGGTCGATGATAAATGGCCATACAACCCCCATTTTTTATCAAAATAGCCATATGAACGACCATTTTCAATAATACCAGAGGCTAACACCTACAGATTTTTGACCAAGAAATGGTCTCCACCAGAAATCCAAGAATGTGATCTATGGCAAGGAAACATATGTGGACTGAGGTGTATGAGCCTCTGGTCGATGATCAATGGCCACACAACCCCCATTTTTGTCGAAAATAGCCATGAACGACCATTTACAATAATATCGAAGGCTAACACCTACGGATTTTTGACCAAGAAATGGTCTCCACCAAAAATTCAAGAATTTGATCTATGGCAAGGAAACATATGTGGGGTGAGGTGTACGAGCCTCTGGTCGATGATCAATGGCCACACAACCCCCATTTTTGTCAAAAATAGCCATGAACGACCATTTTCAATAATACCGAAGGCTAACACCTACAGATTTTTGACCAAGAAATCGTCTCCACCAGAAATCCAAGAATATGATCTATGGCAAGGAATTATATGTCGGGTGAGGTGTACGAGCCTCTGGTCGATGATCAATGGCGACACAACCCCCATTTTTGTCGAAAATAGCCATGAACTACCATTTTCAATAATACCGAAGGCTAACACGTACGGATTTTTGACCAAGAAATGGTCTCCACGAGAAATCCAAGATTTTGATCTATGGCAATAAAACATATGTGGGGTGAGGTGTACGAGCCTCTGGTCGATGATCAATGGCCACACAACCCCCATTTTTGTCGAAAATAGCCATGACGACCATTTTCAATAATACCGAAGGCTAACACCTACGGATTTTGGACCAAGAAATGGTCTCCACCAGAAATCCAAGAATGTGATCTATGGCAAGGAAACATATGAGGGGTGAGGTGTACGAGCCTCTGGTCGATTAGCAATGGCCACACAACCCCCATTATTGTCGAAAATAGCCATGACCGACTATTTTCAATGACACTGAAGGCTAACACCTATGGATTTTTGACCAAGAACTGGTCTCCACCATAGATCCAAGAATGTGATCTATGGCAAGAAAACATATGTGTAGTGAGGTGTATGAGCCTCTGGTTGAAGATAAATGGCCACACAACCCCCATTTTTGTCGAAAATAGCCATGAATAACCATTTTCAATAATACCGAAGGCTAACACATTCGGATTTTTGCCCAAGAAATGGTCTCCACCAAAAATCCAAGAATGTGATCTACGGCAAGGAAACATATGTGGGTGAGGTGTATGAGCCTCTGGTCGATGATTAATGGCCATAGAACCTCTATTTTGTCAAAAATAGTCATGAACGACCATTTTCAATAATACCGAAGGCTAACACGTACGGATTTTTGACCAAGAAATGGTCTCCACCAGAAATCCAAGAATGTGGTCTACGACAAGGAAACATATGTGGGTGAGGTGTATGAGCCTCTGGTCGATGATCAATGGCCACACAACCCCCATTTTGTCAAAAATAGCCATGAACGACCACGACCATTTTCAATAATACCGAAGGCTAACACGTACGAATTTTTGACCAAGAAATGCTCTTCACTAGAAATCCAAGAATGTGATCTATGGCAAGGAAACATATGTGGGGTGAGGTGTACGAGCCTCTGGTTGATGATAAATGCCCACACAACCCCCATTTTTGATGAAAATAGCCATGAACGACCATTTTCAATAATACCGAAGGCTAACACCTACGAATTTTTGACCAACAAATGGTCTCCACCAGAAATCCAAGAATGTGGTCTATGGCAAGGAAACATATGTGGGGTGAGGTGTATGAGCCTTTGGTCGATGATCAATGGCCACACAACCCCCATTTTTGTCGAAAATAGCTATGAACGACCATTTTCAATAATACCGAAGGCTAACACCTACGGATTTTTGACCAAGAAATGGTCACCACCAGAAATCCAAGAATGTGTTCTATGGCAAGGAAACATATGTGGGGTGAGGTGTACGAGCCTCTGGTCGATAATCAATGGCCACACAACCCCCATTTTTGTCGAAAATAGCCATAAATGACCATTTTCAATAATACCAAAGGCTAACATGTACGGATTTTTAACCAAAAATTGGTCTCCACCAGAAATCCAAGAATATGATCTATGGCAAGTAAACATATGTGGGGTGAGGTGTACGAGCCTCTGGTCGATGATAAATGGCCACACAACCCCCATTTTAGTCGAAAATAGCCATGAACGACCATTTTCAATAATACCGAAGGTTAACACCAACAGATTTTTGACCAAGAAATGGTCTCCACCAGAAATCCAAGAATGTGATCTATAGCAAGAAAACATCTGTGGGGTGAAGTGTACGAGCCTCTGGTCGATGATCAATGGCCACACAACCCCCATTTTTGTCGAAAATAGCCATGAACGACCATTTTCAATGACAATGAAGGCTAACACCTATGTATTTTTGACCAAGAAATGGTCTCCACCAGAAATCCAAGAATGTGGTCTATGGCAAGGATACATATGTGGGGTGAGGTGTATGAGCCTTTGGTCGATGATCAATTGCCACACAACCCCCAGTTTTGTCGAAAATAGCCATGAACGACCATTTTCAATAATACCGAAGGCTAACACCTACGGATTTTTGACCAAGAAATGGTCTCCACCAGAAATCCAAGAATTTGATCTATGGCAAGGAAACTTATGTGGGGTGAGGTGTACGAGCCTCTGGTCGATGATCAATGGCGACACAACCCCCATTTTTTTCGAAAATAGCCATGAATGACCATTTTCAATGACATTGAAGGCTAACACCTACAAATTTTTGACCAACAAATGGTTTCCACGAGAAATCCAAGATTGTGATCTATGGCAAGAAAACATATGTGGGGTGAAGTGTACGAGCCTCTGGTCGATGATCAATGGCCACACAACCCCCATTTTTGTCGAAAATAGCCATGAATGACCATTTTCAATGACACTGAAGGCTAACACCTATGGATTTTTGACCAAGAAATGGTCTCCACCATAAATCCAAGAATGTGATCTATGGCAAGGAAACATATGTGTAGTGAGGTGTATGAGCCTCTGGTCGAAGATCAATGGCCACACAACCCCCATTTGTGTCGAAAATAGCCATGAATGACCATTTTCAATAATACCGAAGGCTAACACTTACTGATTTTTGACCAAGAAATGGTCTCCACTAGAAATCCAAGAATGTGATCTATGGCAAGGAAACATATGTGGGGTGAGGTGTATGAGCCTTTGGTCGATGATCAATGGCCACACAACCCCCATTTTGTCGAAAATAGCCATGAACGACCATTTTCAATAATACCGAAGGCTAACACGTACGAATTTTTGACCAAGAAATGGTCTCCACCAGAAATCCAAGAATGTGATCTATGGCAAGAAACATATGTGGGGTGAGGTGTACGAGCCTCTGGTCGATGATAAATGGCCATACAACCCCCATTTTTTTTATCAAAATAGCCATATGAACGACCATTTTCAATAATACCAGAGGCTAACACCTACAGATTTTTGACCAAGAAATGGTCTCCACCAGAAATACAAGAATGTGATCTATGGCAAGGAAACATATGTGGACTGAGGTGTATGAGCCTCTGGTCGATGATCAATGGCCACACAACCCCCATTTTTGTCGAAAATAGCCATGAACGACCATTTACAATAATATCGAAGGCTAACACCTACGGATTTTTGACCAAGAAATGGTCTCCACCAAAAATTCAAGAATTTGATCTATGGCAAGGAAACATATGTGGGGTGAGGTGTACGAGCCTCTGGTCGATGATCAATGGCCACACAACCCCCATTTTTGTCGAAAATAGCCATGAACGACCATTTTCAAAAATACTGAAGGCTAACACCTACAGATTTTTGACCAAGAAATTGTCTCCACCAGAAATCCAAGAATATGATCTATGGCAAGGAATTATATGTCGGGTGAGGTGTACGAGCCTCTGGTCGATGATCAATGGCCACACAACCCCCATTTTTGTCGAAAATAGCCATGAACTACCATTTTCAATAATACCGAAGGCTAACACGTACGGATTTTTGACCAAGAAATGGTCTCCACGAGAAATCCAAGATTTTGATCTATGGCAATAAAACATATGTGAGGTGAGGTGTACGAGCCTCTGGTCGATGATCAATGGCCACACAACCCCCATTTTTGTCGAAAATAGCCATGACGACCATTTTCAATAATACCGAAGGCTAACACCTATGGATTTTTGACCAAAAAATGGTCTCCACCAGAAATCCAAGAATGTGATCTATGGCAAGGAAACATATGCAGGGTGAGGTGTACGAGCCTCTGGTCGATTAGTAATGGCCACACAACCCCCATTATTGTCGAAAATAGCCATGACCGACTATTTTCAATGACACTGAAGGCTAACACCTATGGATTTTTGACCAAGAACTGGTCTCCACCATAGATCCAAGAATGTGATCTATGGCAAGAAACCATATGTGTAGTGAGGTGTATGAGCCTCTGGTTGAAGATAAATGGCCACACAACCCCCATTTTTGTCGAAAATAGCCATGAATAACCATTTTCAATAATACCGAAGGCTAACACATTCGATTTTTTGCCCAAGAAATGGTCTCCACCAGAAATCCAAGAATGTGATCTACGGCAAGGAAACATATGTGGGTGAGGTGTATGAACCTCTGGTCGATGATTAATGGCCATAGAACCTCTATTTTGTCGAAAATAGCCATGAACGACCATTTTCAATAATACCGAAGGCTAACACGTACGGATTTTTGACCAAGAAATGGTCTCCACCAGAAATCCAAGAATGTGGTCTACGACAAGGAAACATATGTGGGTGAGGTGTATGAGCCTCTAGTCGATGATCAATGGCCACACAACCCCCATTTTGTCAAAAATAGCCATGAACGACCACGACCATTTTCAATAATACCGAAGGCTAACACGTACGAATTTTTGACCAAGAAATTAATTCCACTAGAAATCCAAGAATGTGATCTATGGCAAGGAAACATATGTGGGGTGAGGTGTACGAGCCTCTGGTTGATGATAAATTCCCACACAACCCCCATTTTTGATGAAAATAGCCATGAACGACCATTTTCAATAATACCGAAAGCTAACTCCTACGAATTTTTGACCAACAAATGGTCTCCACCAGAAATCCAAGAACGTGGTCTATGGCAAGGAAACATATGTGGGGTGAGGTGTATGAGCCTTTGGTCGATGATCAATGGCCACACAACCCCCATTTTTGTCGAAAATAGCCATGAACGACCATTTTCAATAATACCGAAGGCTAACACCAACAGATTTTTGACCAAGAAATGGTCTCCACCAGAAATCCAAGAATGTGGTCTATAGCAAGAAAACATCTGTGGGGTGAAGTGTACGAGCCTCTGGTCGATGATCAATGGCCACACAACCCCCATTTTTGTCGAAAATAGCCATAAATGACCATTTTCAATAATACCAAAGGCTAACACGTATGTATTTTTAACCAAAAAATGGTCTCCACCAGAAATCCAAGAATATGATCTATGGCAAGTAAACATATGTGGGGTGAGGTGTACGAGCCTCTGGTCGATGATAAATGGCCACACAACCCCCATTTTAGTCGAAAATAGCCATGAACGATAATTTTCAATAATACCGAAGGCTAACACCAACAGATTTTTGACCAAGAAATGGTCTCCACCAGAAATCCAAGAATGTGGTCTATAGCAAAAAACATCTGTGGGGTGAAGTGTACGAGCCTCTGGTTGATGATAAATGCCCACACAACCCCCATTTTTTATGAAAATAGCCATGAACGACCATTTTCAATAATACCGAAGGCTAACACCTACGAATTTTTAACCAACAAATGGTCTCCATCAGAAATCCAAGAACGTGGTCTATGGCAAGGAAACATATGTGGGGTGAGGTGTATGAGCCTTTGGTCGATGATCAATGGCCACACAACCCCCATTTTTGTCGAAAATAGCTATGAACGACCATTTTCAATAATACCGAAGGCTAACACCTACGGATTTTTGACCAAGAAATGGTCACCACCAGAAATCCAAGAATGTGATCTATGGCAAGGAAACATATGTGGGGTGAGGTGTACGAGCCTCTGGTCGATAATCAATGGCCACACAACCCCCATTTTTGTCGAAAATAGCCATAAATGACCATTTTCAATAATACCAAAGGCTAACACGTATGTATTTTTAACCAAAAAATGGTCTCCACCAGAAATCCAAGAATATGATCTATGGCAAGTAAACATATGTGGGGTGAGGTGTACGAGCCTCTGGTCGATGATAAATGGCCACACAACCCCCATTTTAGTCGAAAATAGCCATGAACGACCATTTTCAATAATACCGAAGGCTAACACCAACAGATTTTTGACCAAGAAATGGTCTCCACCAGAAATCCAAGAATGTGGTCTATAGCAAGAAAACATCTGTGGGGTGAAGTGTACGAGCCTCTGGTCGATGATCAATGGCCACACAACCCCCATTTTTGTCGAAAATAGCTATGAACGACCATTTTCAATAATACCGAAGGCTAACACCTACAGATTTTTGACCAAGAAATGGTCACCACCAGAAATCCAAGAATGTGATCTATGGCAAGGAAACATATGTGGGGTGAGGTGTACGAGCCTCTGGTCGATAATCAATGGCCACAAAACCCCCATTTTTGTAGAAAATAGCCATAAATGACCATTTTCAATAATACCAAAGGCTAACACGTATGTATTTTTAACCAAAAAATGGTCTCCACCAGAAATCCAAGAATATGATCTATGGCAAGTAAACATATGTGGGGTGAGGTGTACGAGCCTCTGGTCGATGATAAATGGCCACACAACCCCCATTTTAGTCGAAAATAGCCATGAACGACCATTTTCAATAATACCGAAGGCTAACACCAACAGATTTTTGACCAAGAAATGGTCCCCACCAGAAATCCAAGAATGTGGTCTATAGCAAGAAAAGATCTGTGGGGTGAAGTGTACGAGCCTCTGGTCGATGATCAATGGCCACACAACCCCCATTTTTGTCGAAAATAGCCATGAACGACCATTTTCAATGACACTGAAGGCTAACACCTATGGATTTTTGACCAAGAAATGGTCTCCACCATAAATCCAAGAATGTGATCTATGGCAAGGAAACATATGTGTAGTGAGGTGTATGAGCCTCTGGTCGAAGATCAATGGCCACACAACCCCCATTTGTGTCGAAAATAGCCATGAATGACCATTTTCAATAATACCGAAGGCTAACACGTACGGATTTTTGACCAAGAAATGGTCTCCACTAGAAATCCAAGAATGTGATCTATGGCAAGGAAACATATGTGGGGTGAGGTGTATGAGCCTCTGGTCGATGATCAATGGCCACACAACCCCCATTTTTGTCGAAAATAGCCATGAACGACCATTTACAGTAATACCGAAGGCTAACACCTACGGATTTTTGACCAAGAGAAGATCTCCACCAGAAATCCAAGAATGTGATTTATGGCAAGGAAACATATGTGGGGTGAGGTGTAAGAGCCTCTGATCGATGATCAATGGCCACACAACCCCCATTTTTGTCGAAAATAGCCATGAACGACCATTTTCAATAATTCCGAAGGCTAACACCTACGGATTTTTTTACCAAGAAATCGTCTCCACCAGAAATCCAAGAATATGATCTATGGCAAGGAAACATATTGGGGTGAGGTGTACAAGCCTCTGGTCGATGATCAATGGCCACACAACCCCCATTTTTGTCGAAAACAGCCATGAACGACCATTTTCAATAATACCGAAGGCTAACACGTACATATTTTTGACCAAGAAATGGCCTCCACGAGAAATCCAAGATTGTGATCTATGGCAATTAAACATATGTGGGGTGAGGTGTATGAGCCTCTGGTCGATGATCAATGGCCACACAACCCCCATTTTTGTCGAAAATAGCCATGAACGACCATTTTCAATAATACCGAAGGCTAACACCTATGGATTTTTGACCAAGAAATGGTCTCCACCAGAAATCCAAGAATGTGATATATGGCAAGGAAACATATGTGGGGTGAGGTGTACGAGCCCCTGGTGGATTATCAATGGCCACACAACCCCCATTTTTGTCGAAAATTGCCATGAACGACTATTTTCAATGACACTGAAGGCTAACACCTATGGATTTTTGACCAAGAACTGGTCTCCACCATAGATCCAAGAATGTGATCTATGGCAAGAAAACATATGTGTAGTGAGGTGTATGAGCCTCTGGTTGAAGATAAATGGCCACACAACCCCCATTTTTGTCGAAAATAGCCATGAATGACCATTTTCAATAATACCGAAGGCTAACACATTCAGATTTTTGCCCAAGAAATGGTCTCCACCAGAAATCCAAAAATGTGATCTATGTCAAGGAAACATATGTGGGGTGAGGTGTATGAGCCTCTGGTCGATGATCAATGGCCACAGAACCTCTATTTTGTCAAAAATAGCCATGAACGACCATTTTCAATAATACCGAAGGCTAACACGTACGGATTTTTGACCAAGAAATGGTCTCCACCAGAAATCCAAGAATGTGATCTACGACAAGGAAACATATGTGGGTGAGGTGTACGAGCCCCTGGTCGACGATCAATGGCCACACAACCCCCATTTTGTAGAAAATAGCCATGAACGACCATTTTCAATAATACCGAAGGCTAACACGTACGAATTTTTGACCAAGAAATGGTCTCCACCAGAAATCCAAGAGTGTGCTCTATGGCAAGGAAACATATGTGGGGTGAGGTGTACGAGCCTCTAGTCAATGATAAATGGCCACACAACCCCCATTTTTGATGAAAATAGCCATGAACGACCATTTTCAATAATTGAGAAAGCTAACACCTACGGATTTTTGACCAACAAATGGTCTCCACCAGAAATCCAAGAATGTGGTCTATGGCAAGGAAACATATTTGGGGTGAGGTGTATGAGCCTTTGGTCGATGATCAATGGCCACACAACCCCCATTTTTGTCGAAAATAGCCATGAACGACCATTTTCAATAATACCGAAGGCTAACACCTACGGATTTTTGACCAAGAAATGGTCACCACCAGAAATCCAAGAATGTGGTCTATGGCAAGGAAACACATGTGGGTGAGATGTATGAGCCTTTGGTCGATGATCAATTGCCACACAACCCCCATTTTTGTCGAAAGTAGCCATGAACGACCATTTTCAATAATACCGAAGGCTAGCACCTATGGATTTTTGACCAAGAAATGGTCTCCACCAGAAATCCAAGAATGTGATATATGGCAAGGAAACTTATGTGGGGTGAGGTGTACGATCCTCTGGTCGATGATCAATGGCGACACAACCCCCATTTTTGTCAAAAATAGCCATGAATGACCATTTTCAATGACACTGAAGGCTAACACCTACGAATTTTTGACCAACAAATGGTCTCCACGAGAAATCCAAGATTCTGATCTATGGCAAGAAAACATATGTGGGGTGAAGTGTACGAGCCTCTGGTCGACGATCAATGGCCACACAACCCCCGTTTTTGTCGAAAATAGCCATGAATAACCATTTTCAAAAATACCAAAGGCTAACACATTCGGATTTTTTCCCAAGAAATGGTCTCCACCAGAAATCCAAGAATGTGATCTATGGCAAGGAAACATATGTGGGGTGAATTGTACGAGCCTCTGGTCGATGATAAATGGCCACACAACCCCCATTTTAGTCGAAAATAGCCATGAACGACCATTTTCAACAATACCGAAGGCTAACACCAACAGATTTTTGACCAAGAAATGGTCTCCTCCAGAAATCCAAGAATGTGATATATGGCAAGAAAACATATGTGGGGTGAAGTGTACGAGCCTCTGGTCGATGATCAATGGCCACACAACCCCCATTTTTGTCGAAAATAACCATGAACAACCATTTTCAATGACACTAAAGGCTAACACCTATGGATTTCTGACCAAGAAATGGTCTCCACCATAAATCCAAGAATGTGATCTATGGCAAGGAAACATATGTGTAGTGAGGTGTATGAGCCTCTGGTCGAAGATCAATGGCCACACAACCCCCATTTTTGTCGAAAATAGCCATGAATAACCATTTTCAAAAATACCAAAGGCTAACACATTCGGATTTTTTCCCAAGAAATGGTCTCCACCAGAAATCCAAGAATGTGATCTATGGCAAGGAAACATATGTGGGGTGAGGTGTACGAGCGTCTGGTCGATGATCAATGGCCACACAACCCCCATTTTGACGAAAATAGCCATCAACGACCATTTTCAATAATACCGAAGGCTAACATGTACGAATTTTTGACCAAGAAATGGTCTCCACCAGAAATCCAAGAATGTGATCTATGGCAAGGAAACATATGTGGGGTGAGGTTTACGAGCCTCTAGTCGATGATAGATGGCCACACAACCCCCATTTTTGATGAAAATAGCCATGAGCGACCATTTTCAATAATACTAGAGGCTAACACCTACGGATTTTTGACTAAGAAATGGTCCCCACAAGAAATCCAAGAATGTGATCTATGGTAAGGAAACATATGTGGGGTGAGGTGTATGAGCCTCTGGTCGATGATCAATGGCCACACAACCCCCATTTTTGTCGAAAATAGCCATGAACGACCATTTTCAATAATACCGAAGGCTAACACCTACGGATTTTTTACCAAGAAATGGTCTCCACCAGAAATCCAAGAATGTGATCTACGGCAAGGAAACATATGTGGGGTGAGGTGTATGAGCCTCTGGTCGATAATCAATGGCCACACAACCCTAATTTTTGTCGAAAATAGCCATGAACGACCATTTTCAATGACACTGAAGGCTAACAACTACGGATTTTTGACCAAAAAATGGTCTCCACCATAAATCCAAGAATGTGATCTACGGCAAGGAAACATATGTGGGTTTAGGCGTACGAGACTCTGGTCGATGATCAATGGCCACACAACCCTAATTTTTGTCGAAAATAGCCATGAACGACCATTTTCAATGACACTGAAGGCTAACACCTACGGATTTTTGACCAAGACATGGTCTCCACCAGAAATCAAAGAATTTGGGGGTGAGGTGTACGAGCCTTTGGTCGATGATCAATGGCCACATGACCCCCATTTTTGTCGAAAATAGCCATGAATGACCATTTTCAATAATACCGAAGGCTAACACGTACTCCCTCCGGTGCAGTAAAGGTAGTCGTTTAGGACATGATTGTGCATACCAAGGAGTGATTAATTATCATGGAGTTTTCCCTGTTTGCCCTTATTAAATAGGGATATGGGTGCATTAATGTCATCAAAACAATCAGACTTGATTGGTTGCTGCAGCACCTCCCGAGGCATAATATACTAGAGAGGTCTCAAAATCGATTCCTGGAGCGCATTTTTTTTTTGCATGTCTGGCGCATATTTTTTTTTTTGCCCATTTTGCATGGCGCCTTGGAGGCTTGCATGCACTATTTGCATGTTGGCACGGGCACTGTTTTGCCTGTTGGCGCTTGCGTTCTGCGTGTTGGCGCTCTTTTATTTTTTGCTAGCGCGCGCTGCTGGCCGCCGTTTTGCATGCTTGCGACGCAGAAAACGAAGCAACGGGCGATGCAATTACTCAGGGGCAGTGATGTCCAAATTCTAGACCCACGCGTGCTACGACTTCTTTTGTGCACGTTCGGTCAGACGCAGAATGACTTCCTTTATTGCACCGGAGGGCGGATTTTTGACCAAGAAATGGTCTCCACCAGATATCCAAGAATGTGATCTATGGCATGGAAACCTATGTGGGGTGAGGTGTATGAGCCTCTGGTCGATGATAAATGGACACACAACCCCCATTTTAGTCGAAAATAGCCATGAACGACCATTTTCAATAATACCAAAGGCTAACACCAACAGATTTTTGACCAAGAAATGGTCTCCACCAGAAATCCAAGAATGTGATCTATGGCAAGAAAACATATGTGGGGTGAAGTGTACGAGCCTCTGGTCGATGATCAATGGCCACACAACCCCCATTTTTGTCGAAAATAGCCATGAACGACCATTTTCAATGACACTGAAGGCTAACACCTATGGATTTTTGACCAAGAAATGGTCTCCACCATAAATCCAAGAATTTGATCTATGGCAAGGAAACATATGTGTAGTGAGGTGTATGAGCCTCTGGTCGAAGATCAATGGCCACACAACCCCCATTTTTGTCGAAAATAGCCATGAATGACCATTTTCAAGAATACCGAAGGCTAACACATTCGGATTTTTGCCCAAGAAATGGTCTCCACCAGAAATCCAAGAATGTGATCTATGGCAAGGAAACATATGTGGGGTGAGGTGTACGAGGCTCTGGTCGATGATCAATGGCCACACAACCCCCATTTTGTCGAAAATAGCCATGAACGACCATTTTCAATAATACCGAAGGCTAACACGTACGAATTTTTGACCAAGAAATGGTCTCCACCAGAAATCCAAGAATGTGATCTATGGCTAGGAAACTTATGTGGGGTGAGGTTTACGAGCCTCTGGTCGATGATAAATGGCCACACAACCCCCATTTTTGATGAAAATAGCCATGAACGACCATTTTCAATAATACTAGAGGCTAACACCTACGGATTTTTTACCAAGAAATGGTCTCCACCAGAAATCCAAGAATGTGATCTATGGCAAGGAAACATATGTGGGGTGAGGTGTATGAGCCTCTGGTTGATGATCAATGGCCACACAACCCCCATTTTTGTCGAAAATAGCCATGAACGACCATTTTCAATAATACCGAAGGCTAACACCTACGGATTTTTGACCAAGAAATGGTATCCACTAGAAATCCAAGAATATGATCTATGGCAAGGAAACATATGTGGGGTGAGGTGTACGAGCCTCTGGTCGATGATCAATGGCCACACAACCCCTATTTTTGTCAAAAATAGCGATGAACAACCATTTTCAATGACACTTAAGGCTAACACCTACGGATTTTTGACCAAGAAATGGTCTCCACCATAAATCCAAGAATGTGATCTATGGCAAGGAAACATATGTGTAGTGAGGTCTATGAGCCTCTGGTCGAATATCAATGGCCACACAACCCCCATTTTTGTTGAAAATAGCCATGAATGACCATTTTCAATAGTACCGAAGGCTAACACATTCGGATTTTTGACCAAAAAATGGTGTCCACTAGAAATCAAAGAATGTGATCTATGGCAAGGAAACATATGTGGGGTGAGGTTTACGAGCCTCTGGTTGATGATCATTGGCCACACAACCCCCATTTTTGTCGAAAATAGCCATGAATGACCATTTTCAATAATACCGAAGGCTAACACGTACGAATTTTGAACAAGAAATGGTCTCCACCAGAAATCCAAGAATGTGATCTATGGCAAGGAAACATATGTGGGGTGAGGTGTATGAGCCTCTGGTCAATGATAAATGGCCACACAACCCCCATTTTAGTCGAAAATAGCCATGAACGACCATTTTCAATAATACCGAAGGCTAACACCAACGGATTTTTGACCAAGAAATGGTCTCCACCAAAAATCCTAGAATGTGATCTCTGGCAAGAAAACATATGTGGGGTGAAGTGTACGAGCCTCTGGTCAATGATCAATGGCCACACTACCCCATTTTTGTCGAAAATAGCCATGAACGACCATTTTCAATGACACTGAAGGCTAACACCTACGGATTTTTGACCAAGAAATGGTCTCCACAATAAATCCAAGAATGTGATCTATGGCAAGGAAACATATGTGTAGTGAGGTGTATGAGCCTTTGGTCGAATATCAATGGCTACACAACCCCCATTTTTGTCGAAAATAGCCATCAACGACCATTTTCAATAGTACCGAAGGCTAAAACATTCAGATTTTTGACCAAAAATTGGTCTCCACCAGAAATCAAAAGAATGTGATCTATGGCAAGGAAACATATGTGGGGTGAGGTTTACGAGCCTCTGGTCGATGATCAATGGCCACACAACCCCCATTTTTGTCGAAAATAGCCATGAATGACCATTTTCAATAATACTGAAGGCTAACACGTACAGATTTTTGACCAAGAAATGGTGTCCACGGAAATCCAAGAATGTGATCTATGGCAAGGAAACATATGTGGGGTGAGGTGTACGAGCCTTTGGTCGATGATCATTGGCCACACAACCCCCATTTTTGTCGAAAATAGCCATGAATGACCATATTCAATAATACCGAAGGCTAACACGTACGGATTTTTGATCAAGAAATGGTCTCCACCAGAAATCCAAGAATGTGATCTATGGCAAGGAAACATATGTGGGGTGAATTGCACGAGCCTCTGGTCGATGATAAATGGCCACACAACCCCCATTTTAGTCGAAAATAGCCATGAACGACCATTTTCAATAATACTGAAGGCTAACACCAACAGATTTTTGACCAAGGAATGGTCTCCTCCAGAAATTCAAGAATGTGATCTATGGAAAAAAACATATGTGGGGTGAAGTGTACGAGCCTCTGGTCGATGATCAATAGCCACACAACCCCCATTTTTGTCGAAAATAGCCATGAACGACCATTTTCAATGACACTAAAGGCTAACACCTATGGATTTCTGACCAAGAAATGGTCTCCACCATAAATCCAAGAATGTGATCTATGGCAAGGAAACATATGTGTAGTGAGGTGTATGAGCCTCTGGTCGAAGATCAATGGCCACACAACCCCCATTTTTGTCGAAAATAGCCATGAATGACCATTTTCAAAAATACCAAAGGCTAACACATTCAGATTTTTGCCCAAGAAATGGTCTCCACCAGAAATCCAAGAATGTGATCTATGGCAAGGAAACATATGTGGGGTGAGGTGTACGAGCCTCTGGTCGATGATCAATGGCCACACAACCCCCATTTTGCCGAAAATAGCCATGAACGACCATTTTCAATAATACCGAAGGCTAACACGTACGAGTTTTTGACCAAGAAATGGTCTCCACCAGAAATCCAAGAATGTGATCTATGGCAAGGAAACATATGTGGGGTGAGGTTTATGAGCCTCTAGTCGATGATAAATGGCCACACAACCCCCATTTTTTATGAAAATAGCCATGAGCGACCATTTTCAATAATACTAGAGGCTAACACCTACGTATTTTTGTCCAAGAAATGGTCTCCACCAGAAATCCAAGAATGTGATCTATGGCAAGGAAACATATGTGGGGTGAGGTGTATGAGCCTCTGGTCGATGATCAATGGCCACACAACCCCCATTTTTGTCGAAAATAGCCATGAACGACCATTTTCAATAATACCGAAGGCTAACACCTACGGATTTTTGACCAAGAAATGGTCTCCACCAGAAATCCAAGAATGTGATCTACGGCAAGGAAACATATGTGGGGTGAGGTGTATGAGCCTCTGGTCGACGATCAATGGCCACACAACCCTAATTTTTGTCAAAAATAGCCATGAACGACCATTTTCAATGACACTGAAGGCTAACACCTACGGGTTTTTGACCAAGAAAAGGTCTCCACCATAAATCCAAGAATGTGATCTATGGCAAGGAAACATATGTGTAGTGAGGTGTATGAGCCTCTGGTCGAAGATCAATGGCCATACAACCCCCATTTTTGTGGAAAATAGCCATGAATGACCATTTTCAAAAATACCAAAGGCTAACACATTCGGATTTTTGCCCAAGAAATGGTCTCCACCAGAAATCCAAGAATGTGATCTATGGCAAGGAAACATATGTGGGGCGAGGTGTACGAGCCTCTGGTCAATGATCAATGGCCACACAACCCCCATTTTGCCGAAAATAGCCATGAACGACCATTTTCAATAATACCGAAGGCTAACACGTACGAGTTTTTGACCAAGAAATGGTCTCCACCAGAAATCGAAGAATGTGATCTATGGCAAGGAAACATATGTGGGGTGAGGTTTATGAGCCTCTAGTCGATGATAAATGGCCACACAACCCCCATTTTTTATGAAAATAGCCATGAGCGACCATTTTCAATAATACTAGATGCTAACACCTACGAATTTTTGACCAAGAAATGGTCTCCACCAGAAATCCAAGAATGTGATCTATGGCAAGGAAACATATGTGGGGTGAGGTGTATGAGTCTCTGGTCGATGATCAATGGCCACACAACCCCCATTTTTGTCGAAAATAGCCATGAACGACCATTTTCAATAATACCGAAGGCTAACACCTACGGATTTTTGACCAAGAAATGGTCTCCACCAGAAATCCAAGAATGTGATCTACGGCAAGGAAACATATGTGGGGTGAGGTGTATGAGCCTCTAGTCGACGATCAATGGCCACACAACCCTAATTTTTGTCGAAAATAGCCATGAGCGACCATTTTCAATGACACTGAAGGCTAACACCTACGGATTTTCGACCAAGAAATGGTCGCCACCATTGTTGGGGGCCTTCGGCTTCCGAAGGTCCTCAAAAACGTAATTTGACTATGTTTTCCAAGAGAAATATGTGAACAGTTACCTTCGAAGTCAGATTGTCAGTATACAAGAACATGGTTAAGACGAAGCTTGACTGGGACGACAATCACGATGAAGGATAAGACGATCACGAAGTTATGTGCAGAAGATCTTCGGCATAACGACAGGAAGAGGAAACCGACTTAAAGATGAAAAGCCAAGTTAGACCTCGAAGAATTACTATAGAATTATTGATAAATGTAAAGGACATTAATGTAATTTTGCATGGGCTGCGACTCGTGCCTATAAATAGGTGAACAGTATTCCCGTACTGTTCACGCTGACTTGGCATTTATTTTTGCGTCACGCCTGTATTCTCATCCCTTCAAGCCGAAGGTACATTTGTAATTTATTGTTGTTTACACCAGTAATATAAATGAAAATAGGTTGATAATTATGTTTACCTAAGTTATGTTACTCCTTGGACTTTGCGTGAATATTCTCCATTTCTTTATCATGATCATGAGGGTAAGTCCTTCATGACCTTCGTCCTAGATTCATTATATCCGAAGGGAAATAATGATCCGAAGGACGAAGGGCTTTGATATTTAACATTTTATGTTGCCTTGTTCTTGATTCATAGCATTTGAGAACAAGTCCCCAACATTGGCGCCCACCTCCGGTGAACTCACTTCCATTTCTTGAGCTTTGAATACCTTCGGCAAGCATCACCTTCGTCATGCCGCCGAAAAAAGCTTCAGCAACAGGGGCTGCCACTCTGCAGCCGCTGGACCCCAATCAGGACGTCCTTTCCCTTAGGGAGGCCCGAAGCCAGAAGAGGAAGGCCGTTAGTCCAACGCCTCCGGAGGACGACTTGGATCAGGAGATCCAAAACCTGGAGATCCTTCAGCAGCAGGTGCAACGAAAAAAGGAGAAGATGGCTCGTCTAGCTGATCTTCAGAGACAGATAGATGAAGCTTCGGAAGAGGTTCGTCATCTTGTTCAAGATGATCAGAACCGAAGGCCTCCGCGTAGAGAGCTCCATCAGGAAGGCTTTTACAATGAGGACGACTGGTATGAAGATTTCCATCATGGAAATTTTGCTTTCGATGATGCTTCTCCTCTCTCAACAGAACTGCAGACTACACCATGGCCCAAGTCGTACAAGCCGCCCCAGCTCCCCATGTACGACGGTCATACAGACCCGAAGCAATTCTTGATGAGCTACGAAGCAACCATATCTTCATATGGTGGCAATACTGTAGTCATGGCAAAGTCTTTTGTCATGGCTGTCAAGAGCGTCGCTCAGACCTGGTACTCCTCTCTTCGGCCAGGGACAATCACTTATTGGCAAAAGTTGAAGGATATGCTGATAACTAGCTTCCAAGGGTTTCAGACGAAGCCAGTTACTGCTCAAGCTCTATTCCAGTGTACCCAGGACTACGAAGAATACCTTTAGGCGTATGTCCGAAGGTTTCTGCGTCTGAGGGCACAAGCACCAACTATGCCCAATGAAATTGTCATTGAGGCCATGATTAAGGGACTTCGGCCAGGACCCTCAACACAATACTTTGCCAGGAAGCCACCACAAACCTTGGAGAAGCTGCTCCAGAAGATGGACGAGTATATTCGAGCTGACAATGACTTCCGCCAGAGAAGGGAGGAGGCATTCAGGTTCTCTAAGATGACCAGGGGCTTCGGAGGAAGATTTCATCTGAGGCATGTCAGGTCAATTCATAACTCCGCTCAAGGTGATGATCGAGGCAGCCAACAACAAAGGCCACAATACTCTTCGCAAGCTTCGGGCCAACAGCAAAGCTCTGCTCGGCCGCCAGCGCCAAGGGGCAGAGGCGCCAGGGGCTTCGGGGGAAGGTTTGGAGATCAGCCAAGAAAAATTTACTTCCTATTGTGTGGTGAAGACAAGGGCCATACCACCAGGATGTGCCACGTCACCATCCAGAAGCAGAAGGAGATAGCAGAAGCAGCAGCGCAACAAAGTCAGCCGAAGCAGGTCATGCATACTGCTTCGTATCATTCACCTTATATTCCAGAATATGTAGGCAACCACCCTGCAGCTTCTGTTGCTTCGGCAAGCCAACCCCAAGCATCTTGGCAACAGCCTCCACCGCCACCGCCACCGCCGACGCAGCGAGGACAGCAGCCAGAAGGGTGTCAGCACAATCACCTTCAGAGGGACTTCAGAGAGGAGTCCGAAGCTCGCACAGTCAATAGCACTGTGCAAGAGTCGAAGCACATTTATTGATAAATATCCTACCTAAACAGCAGTTTTTTCGCATTTTTACATTCAGTATTACTTTTTTGTTAATAAGGAACAATTTTGGGAAGTTTAAGTGTCCTTTATCGTTTTTCAATTTCTTGTAACACTTTCGTCTTTTACCATAATAAAAATATGTCTTTTCCATAGGCTTGAGTTGCCGAAGCATACAAATTTATGGTGGCATCAAGGACCTTTGTATTATCAAAAATTTGTTCTAACGGACACAGTGCAAATTGTTCGGAATAGTAAAAAGTCGTTCCTAAGGGAGCGCAGAGTAAGTCTTCTGAGCTTACAGCGAAAAGTCAGCGCTGATTCCGCCGAAAGTAAAAGGCGAAGAAGCTCCTAAGGGAGGCTTACAGCGAAAAATAAACGCTGATTCCGCTGAAAGTAAAAGGCGAAGAAGCTCCTAAGGGAGGCTTACAGCGAAAAGTCAGCGCTGATATAAAAAGTGTGTGTGCTCTATTACAGGGATATGTATCTGCGGCACAAATATCATTTTGCATAACATAACATCATCACATCATTCTGCATAACATAAGCACCATATAGCATATTGCATGTGGAACAAGAAGGGGATACAATATTGATCTTCGGAGAATATTTTGGAAAAGAGAAAATCGTGCTAAGGCACAAGACAAATCGAGAAGAAGTGTAGCTTCATTAGAGAGGCAACAAAAAACTTTTCTATAGCTTCGGAGAATATTTCACGAAGCTTGGATATTCTTCATCAGGGAAGTATGCAATTTCTTGTGATATAAGATTTTCTTCACGAAGCATGAAAAGAAGGGAAGGTGTTTTTTCGCCGAAGGCTCAAAAAATGGTATGTATGCAAGATTTCATGCATCGTAAAGAATTAAACTATACATAGATTATATATTACATTCGAAGTTACAATATATTACACACGTTATGTTCCAAATGTTTCTACAGTAGCATTTAATCCTCCTTAAGAACTATTTCTGCAGCTTCGTTCAGTAGCTGGTCGACAACCTTGTCCATAATGGCTTCGACCATTTTTATAATTTCATCGTCCCCCTTCGGGTGGGGGCCCGGAGATGCCTCAGCAGGTTCTGAGGGAAAAGAAGATACGACTATATTACTATTACAAACCGTGAACAAAGTCTGGAATCAAAAATTACAACATAATAAAAATCACTAATTAATACCTATTTGCCCTTCGGGCTCTGTACTTTTCTCGGCAGCCGCCACTACTTTTCTAGCATCATGGATGCCTTTTTCGCTCTTTTGAATAATTTCTTGCGCCATTTCTCGGCCGCCATTGTCCTAGATATCGGTGAAAAATTTTCCGCCTATCATGCTTGCTTCGGCTGAAGGGTCTTTAATGTCTTCGGAGGACAAAGTAGCTTCGGATTGCGCTAAAGATTTTACATGCTCACAACCTTTCTTCTCCAAAACAGTAGCAATTTCTCTAGCACCCGAAAAAGCACATATGTCTCCGCGGCTATTCAGGATTTCTTCGAAGGCCTCAGCTTCGTTACTGATCCATTCCATCGGACCTTCGGGATTGCCCCTTGAGAAATTCTCTTCGCTAGAGAATGCTCCAACGTTGGCGAAGCTGGATTTTATCTTCTTAACACACTCTATGGATTTAACATAGCATCTTCTCTGGGAGGCACGAAGCTCTTTAACATTTATTTCTAAATGATTGGCCCATTGATCACTAAGCTCTCGTTTTGTCTCTTCAAGAATACGCTCTTCCTTAGCTCTGGCTAGCTGTTTCTGAAGATCTTTAATTTCGCGTTTTTGGGCTTCAGCTTGAGCCTTAGAGGTAGCTTCGTCTTCCTTTATCTTGTCCACCAATGTAAGCAGAATTTTATCTTTTTCCAGAGCTTCGTTCCTCAGCTTGATAACCTCTGATCGTATATTGTCGAAAGCAATATTATAGCTCTCGTCTTCGGCATTCTTTTGCGCTCTCAGCGCGTTACTCAATATTAAACCCTATATATACAAGAATTAGTATAAGAATAAAAGAATGATTCAAAAATTGTAAATTTTTAAATATACAATTCTCGCACCTTCAGGCTATTGTATGCAAGGCTATCCGCAAGATCCTCCTTCGTCATAGCGCATAACCCAGCTTCAAGTTTCGGAAACCCCATACTCCTAGCCATCTCCCGGCAGACAGATAATTCTTTATTGTCAGGGAGGCAGTATAGGAAGTCATCTTCGTCTGTTCCATTGAACACTAATGCTCCCTTCGGATATTTTAATTCTCTAGCATAGTGATTAGCTTCATAAATCTCTTCTTCAGATAGTTTTTCCCCGAAGCATGTCGTACAATGTAATCGCTTATGTTGGAAGGTGCTTCGGGGGCAGCAGTGTCAATTCCTTCAACCGAAATTGGCTCTGACATTTTTATTTTTTCGGCTTCCAATGCTGCCTTTGTAACCTTTGTTTCTTCGATTTCCAAAGGTTGTTCCTTGGAGGGCTCTGAAGGCCCAGCTTCAGCTTCAGGTTGTTGCTTCGAAGTTTCAGCAACAAAGGCTTCAGTAGACACTTCAGAAGTTCCAATGGTTTTCTTTGGAGTTATGCTCGAAGATTTAATTGTCTCCAAAACATCTAACACATTAACCATCCTTTTTCTTTTCGGGGTCACTGTTGGACCCTCCTGGCTTTTTTCTGAGTCAATTTTTGCTGAAGGGCTTAAAACTTCTAATGTTTTCGCTTCTTCAGTCTTTGCTTCTTCTACCTTTTCTGTTGCTGGCTCTTCGACCAGCTCTTTGATTCCTGGCAGCAGAGTTGATTCTTTAGCTTCGGTGGCCGAAGAGGTCTCACCGGCGAACTCAGGCACTGTGGCCAGTTCAATGTAACGTGGCCGGTGTGTGAGAACCTTTACCCTTTTCCTCTTCGGTGCCGGCTCACTAGGAGCGGCTGAAGTAGTTTCCTTCGCAGAGGAAGTGTTCTTTCTTTTTTGACCTCGCACTGGATAGTGGTAGTCGGGGTACACGAACCCAATTGCGTCAAACACTCGGTTCAGTCTCTTCTTTTTTCGGCCTCCGAAGGCTGCTGACAATGCAGTATCTTCGGCCTTGGAATATACCCCAAGTAGTTCATCACTTACAGTTTCAATGCTTTTTAGCCAGTCATCATCTGGCTCAACGAATTTATCTCCGAACTTAAAAGTGTACTTCAGCCTAACCAGTCCACCTTCGTCAGCCTCTTTAATGGTCTCCTGCGGCATTCCCCATTTTTCCACAAGTGGCCATACTCTGAAGGCAATATGTTCCTGGACCAAATCCCTCGTCCCAATAAAAGAGCAAACAACTCCGAAGGCTCTCTGGCATTCTTCGGCTGCTTCATTCATTTCTACCTTCGGCCTCCACAGGCCGAAGCGTTGCCAGATGGGACGCATAATGATCTTCTTTATATCTTCTCGTGATTTCAAGTCATTCTTCACGTAAAACCATTCCGTCATCCAGTCGCCAGGCCACCTCTTTTGAAAGGTCGGCACTGGGCAGCTTGACCCAGACCGGGAGCCGAAGCTGTAGCAGCCAAAATTGTTGTGATACTGTTCCTTACCCCAGGGTTTTGTCTCGTATAACAATTCGTGTATGTTGCAGAAACTTTTCGCATCTGGTTCTAGGCCTTGGTTTCTCACGGCCCACACGAAGATATTCATCCTTATGATTGCTTCGGGGGTAAGTTGGTGAAGGTAGATTTCAAATATCTTCAGCACCTCTACAACAAAGCTGCTTAGGGGAAATCGTAGTCCAGCTTTCAAGAAGCTTCGGAATACTACGACTTCGTTTTCCTCAGGAGTTGGACAAGTCTTCTCTCCGTCGTCGGCCCTCACAACGGACAAGTCCCGGAAATATCTTCCCCTGATGTTGACAAGATGATTCTCTTTAATACTTGATTTGCCGAAAACAGCATGGCTTGGTCGCCAAGGTCGATCTTTGGAGTCTTCACCACCACTATCCACATCATAGCTGTCGCTGCCACCAGTATCTTCAGATAAACCTTCCAAAATTTCTTTAGTAATCTTCTCTGTATTAGTCTTCGACATAGATTGAAGAAAACCCAGATGCATTTCCTCAGAAAGACTCAGCTTCGAATCACCAACAACTTTGTTATCTTCAGACATCCTTGCAAACGCTGAGAAAGTGCTCTCAACTCCGAAGCCTTAAAATTTAAAAGGCCGGGCAAAGGTTGTTGTGCGTAGGCTAAAGGTTGGGAGAGTAAAAACAGTTGGCAAGAGAGCGTGTCAAATAACTCGGGATGAGCTCTTATTTATACGCCAAGAGCGTTGAAAACTGGAGGGTCCCGCTTGTCAAAGACTGATTGCTATTCTAGCAAGGGGAAGGTGTTTTTTTGGACCTTCGGCTTAAGGCCTTCGTCCATATCGCAATATGAATTTATCAGTACAACAAATTAATATTGCGAGGGGCTACTGTTGGGGGCCTTCGGCTTCCGAAGGTCCTCAAAAATGTAATTTGACTATGTTTTCCGAGAGAAATATGTGAACAGGTACCTTCGAGGTCAGATTGTGAGTATACAAGAACATGGTTAAGACGAAGCTTGACTGGGACGGCAATCACGATGAAGGATAAGATGATCACGAAGTTATGTGCAGAAGAGCTTCGGCATAACGGCAGGAAGAGGAAACCGACTTAAAGATGAAAAGCCAAGTTAGACCTCGAAGAATTACTATAGAATTATTGATAAATGTAAAGGGCATTAATGTAAATTTGCATGGGCTGCGACTCGTGCCTATAAATAGGTGAACAGTATTCTCGTACTGTTCACGCTGACTTGGCATTTACTTTTGCGTCACGCCTGTATTCTCATCCCTTCAAGCCGAAGGTACATTTGTAATTTATTGTTGTTTACACAAGTAATATAAATGAAAATAGGTTGATAATTATGTTTACCTAAGTTATGTTACTCCTTGCACTTTGCGTGAATGATGTCCATTTCTTTATCATGATCATGAGGGTAAGTCCTTCATGACCTTCGTCCTAGATTCATTATATTCGAAGGGAAATAATGATCCGAAGGACGAAGGGCTTTGATATTTAACATTTTATGTTGCCTTGTTCTTGATTCATAGCATTTGAGAACAAGTCCCCAACAAACATAAATCCAAGAATGTGATCTATGGCAAGGAAACATATGTGTAGTGAGGTGTATGTGCCTCTGGTCGAAGATCAATGGCCACACAACCCCCATTTTTGTCGAAAATAGCCATGAATGACCATTTTCAAAAATACCAAAGGCTAACACATTCGGATTTTTGCCCAAGAAATGGTCTCCACCAGAAATCCAAGAATGTGATCTATGGCAAGGAAACATATGTGGGGTGAGGTGTACGAGCCTCTGGTCGATGATCAATTGCCACACAACCCCCATTTTGCTGAAAATAGCCATGAACGACCATTTTCAATAATACCGAAGGCTAACACGTACGAGTTTTTGACCAAGAAATGGTCTCCACCAGAAATCCAAGAATGTGATCTATGGCAAGGAAACATATGTGGGGTGAGGTTTATGAGCCTCTAGTCGATGATAAATGGCCACACAACCCCCATTTTTTATGAAAATAGCCATGAGCGACCATTTTCAATAATACTAGAGGCTAAGACCTACGGATTTTTGACCAAGAAATGGTCTCCACCAAAAATCCAAGAATGTGATCTATGGCAAGGAAACATATGTGGGGTGAGGTGTATGAGCCTCTGGTCGATGATCAATGGCCACACAACCCCCATTTTTGTCGAAAATAGCCATGAACGACCATTTTCAATAATACCGAAGGCTAACACCTACGGATTTTTGACCAAGAAATGGTCTCCACCAGAAATCCAAGAATGTGATCTACGGCAAGGAAACATATGTGGGGTGAGGTGTATGAGCCTCTGGTCGACGATCAATGGCCACACAACCCTAATTTTTGTCGAAAATAGCCATGAACGACCATTTTCAATGACACTGAAGGCTAACACCTACGGGTTTTTGACCAAGAAATGGTCTCCACCATAAATCCAAGAATGTGATCTATGGCAAGGAAACATATGTGTAGTAAGGTGTATGAGCCTCTGGTCGAAGATCAATGGCCACACAACCCCCATTTTTGTCGAAAATAGCCATGAATGACCATTTTCAAAAATACCAAAGGCTAACACATTCGGATTTTTGCCCAAGAAATGGTCTCCACCAGAAATCCAAGAATGTGATCTATGGCAAGGAAACATATGTGGGGCGAGGTGTACGAGCCTCTGGTCGATGATCAATGGCCACACAACCCCCATTTTGCCGAAAATAGCCATGAACGACCATTTTCAATAATACCGAAGGTTAACACGTACGAGTTTTTGACCAAGAAATGGTCTCCACCAGAAATCCAAGAATGTGATCTATGGCAAGGAAACATATGTGGGGTGAGGTTTATGAGCCTATAGTCGATGATAAATGGCCACACAACCGTCATTTTTTATGAAAATAGCCATGAGCGACCATTTTCAATAATACTAGAGGCTAACACCTACGAATTTTTGACCAAGAAATGGTCTCCACTAGAAATCCAAGAATGTGATCTATGGCAAGGAAACATATGTGGGGTGAGGTGTATGAGCCTCTGGTCGATGATCAATGGCCACACAACCCCCATTTTTGTCGAAAATAGCCATGAATGACCATTTTCAATAATACCAAAGGCTAACACCTACGGATTTTTGACCAAGAAATGGTCTCCACCAGAAATCCAAGAATGTGATCTACGGCAAGGAAACATATGTGGGGTGAGGTGTATGAGCCTCTGGTCGACGATCAATGGCCACACAACCCTAATTTTTGTCGAAAATAGCCATGAACGACCATTTTCAATGACACTGAAGGCTAACACCTACGGATTTTCGACCAAGAAATGGTCTCCACCATAAATCCAAGAATGTGATCTATGGCAAGGAAACATATGTGTAGTGAGGTGTATGAGCCTCTGGTCGAAGATCAATGGCCACACAACCCCCATTTTTGTCGAAAATAGCCATGAATGACCATTTTCAAAAATACCAAAGGCTAACACATTCGGATTTTTGCCCAAGAAATGGTCTCCACCAGAAATCCAAGAATGTGATCTATGGCAAGGAAACATATGTGGGGTGAGGTGTACGAGCCTCTGGTCGATGATCAATGGCCACACAACCCCCATTTTGCCGAAAATAGCCATGAACGACCATTTTCAATAATACCGAAGGCTAACACGTACGAGTTTTTGACCAAGAAATGGTCTCCACCAGAAATCCAAGAATGTGATCTATGGCAAGGAAACATATGTGGGGTGAGGTTTATGAGCCTCTAGTCGATGATAAATGGCCACACAACACCCATTTTTTATGAAAATAGCCATGAGCGACCATTTTCAATAATACTAGAGGCTAAGACCTACGGATTTTTGACCAAGAAATGGTCTCCACCAAAAATCCAAGAATGTGATCTATGGCAAGGAAACATATGTGGGGTGAGGTGTATGAGCCTCTGGTCGATGATCAATGGCCACACAACCCCCATTTTTGTCGAAAATAGCCATGAACGACCATTTTCAATAATACCGAAGGCTAACACCTACGGATTTTTGACCAAGAAATGGTGTCCACCAGAAATCCAAGAATGTGATCTACGGCAAGGAAACATATGTGGGGTGAGGTGTATGAGCCTCTGGTCGACGATCAATGGCCACACAACCCTAATTTTTGTCGAAAATAGCCATGAACGACCATTTTCAATGACACTGAAGGGTAACACCTACGGATTTTTGACCAAGAAATGGTCTCCACCATAAATCCAAGAATGTGATCTATGGCAAGGAAACATATGTGTAGTGAGGTGTATGAGCCTCTGGTCGAAGATCAATGGCCACACAACCGCCATTTTTGTCGAAAATAGCCATGAATGACCATTTTCAAAAATACCAAAGGACATTCGGATTTTTGCCCAAGAAATGGTCTCCACCAGAAATCCAAGAATGTGATCTATGGCAAGGAAACATATGTGGGGTGAGGTGTACGAGCCTCTGGTCGATGATCAATGGCCACACAACCCCCATTTTGTCGAAAATAGCCATGAACGACCATTTTCAATAATACCGAAGGCTAACACGTACGAGTTTTGACCAAGAAATGGTCTCCACCAGAAATCCAAGAATGTGATCTATGGCAAGGAAACATATGTGGGGTGAGGTTTATGAGCCTCTAATCGATGATAAATGGCCACACAACCCCCATTTTTAATGAAAATTGCCATGAGCGACCATTTTCAATAACACAGAAGTCTAACGCCTACGGATTTTTGACCAAGAAATGGTCTCCACCAGTAATCCAATAATGTGATCTATGGCAAGGAAACATATGTGGGGTGAGGTGTATGAGCCTCTGGTCGATTATCAATGGCCACACAACCCCCGTTTTTGTCGAAAATAGCCATGAACGACCATTTTCAATAATACCGAAGGCTAACACCTACGGATTTTTTACCAAGAAATGGTCTCCACCAAACATCCAAGAATGTGATCTATGGCAAGGAAACATATGTGGGGTGAGGTGTACGAGCCTCTGGTCGATGATCAATGGCCACACAACCCCCATTTTTGTCGAAAATAGTCATGAACGACCATTTTCAATGACACAGAAGGCTAACACCTATGGATTTTTGACCAAGAAATGGTCTCCACCATAAATACAAGAATGTGATCTATGGCTAGGAAACATATGTGTAGTGAGGTGTATGCGCCTCTGGTCGAAGATCAATGGCCACACAACACCCATTTTTGTCGAAAATAACCATAAACGACCATATTCAATAGTACCAAAGGCTAACACATTCGGAGTTTTTGACCAAGAAATGGTCTCCACCAGAAATCAAAGAATGTGATCTATGGCAAGGAAACATATGTGGGGTGCGGTTTACGAGCCTCTAGTCGATGATCAATGGCCACACAACCCCCATTTTTTGTAGAAAATAGCCATGAACGACCATTTTCAATAGTACCGAAGGCTAACACATTCGGATTTTTGACCAAGAAATGGTCTCCACCAGAAATCAAAGAATGTGATCTATGGCAAAGAAACATATATGGGGTGTGGTTTACGATCCTCTGGTAGATGATTAATGGCCACACAACCCCCATTTTTGTCGAAAATACCATGAATGACCATTTTCAATAATACCGAAGGCTAACACGTATGGATTTTTGACCAAGAAATGGTCTCCACCAGAAATCCAAGAATGTGATCTATGGCAAGGAAACATATATGGGGTGAGGTGTACGAGCCTCTGGTCGATGATAAATGGCCACACAACCCCCATTTTAGTCGAAAAAAGCCATGAACGATCATTTTCAATAATACCGAAGGCTAACACCAACGGATTTTTGACCAAGAAATGGTCTCCACCAAAAATCCAAGAATGTGATCTATGGCAAGAAAACATATGTGGGGTGAAGTGTACGAGCCTCTGCTCGATGATCAATGGCCACAAAACCCCCATTTTTGTCGAAAATAGCCATGAACGACTATTTTCAATGACACTGAAGGCTAACACCTACGAATTTTTGACCAAGAAATGGTCTCCACCATAAATCCAAGAATGTGATCTATGGGAAGGAAACATATGTGTAGTGGGGTGTATGAGCCTTTGGTCGAAGATCAATGGCCACACAACCCCCATTTTTGTTGAAAATAGCGATGAATGACCATTTTCAATAATACCGAAGGCTAACACATTCGAATTTTTGCCCTAGAAATGGTCTCCACCAGAAATCCAAGAATGTGATCTATGGCAAGGAAACATATGTGGGGTGAGGTGTACGAGCCTATGGTCGATGATCAATTGCCACACATCCCACATTTTGTCGAAAATAGCCATGAACGACCATTTTCAATAATACCGAAGGCTAACATGTACAAATTTTTGACCAAGAAATGGTCTCCACCAGAAATCCAAGAATGTGTTCTATGTCAAGGAAACATATGTAGGGTGAGGTGTACGAGCCTCTGGTCGATGATAAATGGCCACACAACCCCCATTTTTGATGAAAATAGCCATGAACGACCATTTTCAATAATACCGAAGGCTAACGCCTACGGATATTTGACCAAGGAATGGTCTCCACCAGTAATCCAAGAATGTGATCTATGGCAAGGAAACATATGTGAGGTGAGGTGTATGAGCCTCTGGTCGATGATCAATGGCCACACAACCCCCGTTTTTGTCGAAAATAGCCATGAACAACCATTTTCAATAATACCGAAGGCTAACACCTGCGGATTTTTGACCAAGAAATGGTCTCCACCAGAAATCCAAGAATATGATCTATGGCAAGGAAACATATGTGGGGTGAGGTGTACGAGCCTCTGGTCGATGATCAATAGCCACACAACCCCCATTTTTGTCGAAAATAGCGATGAATGACCATTTTCAATAATACCGAAGTCTAACACATTCGGATTTTTGCCCTAGAAATGGTCTCCACCAGAAATCCAAGAATGTGATCTATGGCAAGGAAACATATGTGGGGTGAGGTGTACGAGCCTTTGGTCGATGATCAATTGCCACACATCCCCCATTTTGTTGAAAATAGCCATGAACGACCATTTTCAATAATACCGAAGGCTAACACGTACGAATTTTTGACCAAGAAATGGTCTCCACCAGAAATCCAAGAATGTGTTCTATGGCAAGGAAACGTATGTAGGGTGAGGTGTACGAGCCTCTGGTCGATGATAAATGGCCACACAACCCCCATTTTTGATGAAAATAGCCATGAACGACCATTTTCAATAATACCGAAGTCTAACGCCTACGGATTTTTGACCAAGAAATGGTCTCCACCGGTAATCCAAGAATGTGATCTATGGCAAGGAAACATATGTGGGGTGAGGTGTATGAGCCTCTGGTCGATGATCAATGGCCACACAACCCCCGTTTTTGTCGAAAATAGCCATGAACAACCATTTTCAATAATACCGAAGGCTAACACCTACGGATTTTTGACCAAGAAATGGTCTCCACCAAAAATCCAAGAATATGATCTATGGCAAGGAAACATATGTGGGGTGAGGTGTACGAGCCTCTGGTCAATGATCAATGGCCACACAACCCCCATTTTTGTCGAAAATAGCCATGAACGACAATTTTCAATGACACAGAAGGCTAACACCTATGGATTTTTGACCAAGAAATGGTCTCCACCATAAATACAAGAATGTGATCTATGGCTAGGAAACATATGTGTAGTGAGGTGTATGAGCCTCTAGTCGAATATCAATGGCCACGCAACCCCCATTTTTGTCGAAAATAGCCATAAACGACCATTTTCAATAGTACCAATGGCTAACACATTCGGAGTTTTTGACCAAGTAATGGTCTCCACCAGAAATCAAAGAATGTGATCTATGGCAAGGAAACATATGTGGGGTGCGGTTTACGAGCCTCTGGTCGATGATCAATGGCCACACAACCCCCATTTTTTGTCGAAAATAGCCATGAACGACCATTTTCAATAGTACCGAAGGCTAACACATTCGGATTTTTGACCAAGAAATGGTCTCCACCAGAAATCAAAGAATGTGATCTATGGCAAAGAAACATATGTGGGGTGAGGTTTACGATCCTCTGGTAGATGATTAATGGCCACACAACCCCCATTTTTGTCGAAAATACCATGAATGACCATTTTCAAAAATACCGAAGGCTAACACGTATGGATTTTTGACCAAGAAATGGTCTCCACTAGAAATCCAAGAATGTGATCTATGGCAAGGAAACATATATGGGGTGAGGTGTACGAGCCTCTGGTCGATGATAAATGGCCACACAACCCCCATTTTAGTCGAAAATGCCATGAACGAGCATTTTCAATAATACCGAAGGCTAACACCAACGGATTTTTGACCAAGAAATGGTCTCCACCAGAAATCCAAGAATGTGATCTATGGCAAGAAAACATATGTGGAGTGAAGTGTACGAAGCTCTGGTTGATGATCAATGGCCACACAACCCCCTTTTTTGTCGAAAATAGCCATGAACGACCATTTTCAATGACACTGACGGCTAACACCTACGGATTTTTGACCAAGAAATGGTCTCCACCATAAATCCAAGAATGTGATCTATGGCAAGGAAACATATGTGTAGTGGGGTGTATGAGCCTCTGGTCGAAGATCAATGGTCACACAACCCCCATTTTTGTCGAAAATAGCCATGAATGACCATTTTCAATAATACCGAAGGCTAACACATTCGGATTTTTGCCCAAGAAATGATCTCCACCAGAAATCCAAGAATGTGATCTATGGCAAGGAAACATATGTGGGGTGAGGTGTACGAGCCTCTGGTCGATGATCAATAGCCACACAACCCCCATTTTGTCGAAAATATCCATGAACGACCTTTTCAATAATACTGAAGGCAAACACGTATGAATTTTTGACCAAGAAATGGTCTCCACCAGAAATCCAAGAATGTGATCTATGGCAAGGAAACATATGTGGGGTGAGGTGTACGAGCCTCTGGTCGATGGTAAATGGCCACACAACCCCCATTTTTGATGAAAATAGTCATGAACGACCATTTTCAATAATACTGAAGGCTAAGACCTACGGATTTTTTACCAAGAAATGGTCTCCACCAGAAATCCAAGAATGTGATCAATGACAAGGAAACATATGTGGGGTGAGGTGTATGATCCTCTGGTCGATGATCAATGGCCACACAACCCCCATTTTTGTCGAAAATAGCCATGAACGACCATTTTCAATAATACCGAAGGCTAACACCTACGGATGTTTCACCAAGAAATGGTCTCCACCAGAAATCCAATAATGTGATCTATGGCAAGGAAACATATGTGGAGTGAGGTGTATGAGCCTCTGGTCGATGATCAATGGCACACAACCCCCATTTTTGTCGAAAATAGCCATGAACGACCATTTTCAATAATACCAAAGGCTAACACCTACGGATTTTTGACAAAGAAATGGTCTCCACCATAAATCCAAGAATGTTATCTATGGCAAGGAAACATATGTGTAGTGATGTGTATGAGCCTCTGGTCGAATATCAATGGCCACACAACCCCCATTTTTGTCGAAAATAGCCATGAACGACGATTTTCAATAGTACCGAAGGCTAACACATTCGGATTTTTGACCAACAAATGGTCTCCACCAGAAATCAAAAAATGGGATCTATGGCAAGGAAACATATGTGGGGTGAGGTTGACGAGCCTCTGGTCGATGATCAATGGCCACACAACCCCCATTTTTGTCAAGAATAGCCATGAATGACCATTTTCAATAATACCGAAGGCTAACACGTACGGATTTTTGACCAAGAAATGGTCTCCACCAGAAATCAAAGAATGTGATCTATGGCAAGGAAACATATGTGGGGTGAGGTTTACGAGCCTCTGGTCGATGATCAATGTCCACACAACCCCCATTTTTGTCGAAAATAGCCATGAACGACCATTTTCAATAGTACCAAAGGCTAACACATTCGGATTTTTGACTAAGAAATGGTCTACACCAGAAATCAAAGAATGTGATATATGGCAAGGAAACATATGTGGGGTGAGGTTTACGTTCCTCTGGTCAATGATCAATGGCCACACAACCCCCATTTTTGTCGAAAATACCATGAATGACCATTTTCAATAATACCGAAGGCTAACACGTACGAATTTTTGACCAAGAAATGGTCTCCACCAGAAATCCAAGAATGTGATCTATGGCAAGGAAACGTATGTGGGGTGAGGTGTACGAGCCTCTAGTCGATGACAAATGGCCACACAACCCCCATTTTAGTCGAAAATAGCCATGAACGACCATTTTCAATAATACCGAAGGCTAACACCAACGGATTTTTGACCAAGAAATGGTCTCCACCAGAAATCTAAGAATGTGATCTATGGCAAGAAAACATATGTGGGTTGAAGTGTACGAGCCTCTGGTCGATGATCAATGGCCACACAACCCCCATTTTTGTCGAAAATAGCAATGAACGACCTTTTGCAATGACACTGAAGGCTAACACCTACGGATTTTTGACCAAGAAATGGTCTCCACCATAAATCCAGGAATGTGATCTATGGCAAGGAAACATATGTGTAGTTGGGTGTATGAGCCTCTGGTCTAAGATCAATGGCCACACAACCCCCATTTTTCTCGAAAATAGACATGAATGACCATTTTCAATAATACCGAAGGCTAACACATTCGGATTTTTGCCCAAGAAATGGTCTCCACCACAAATCCAAGAATGTGATCTATGGCAAGGAAACATATGTGGGGTGAGGTGTACGAGCCTCAGGTCAATGATCAATGGCCACGCAACCCCCATTTTGTCGAAAATAGCCATGAACGACCATTTTCAATAATAGTGAAGGCTAACACGTACGAATTTTTTACCAAGACATGGTATCCACCAAAAATCAAAGAATGTGATCTATGGCAAGGAAACATATGTGGGGTGAGGTGTACGAGCCTCTGGTCGATGATACATGGCCACACAACCCCCATTTTTGATGAAAATAGCCATGAACGACCATTTTCAATAATACCGAAGGCTAAGACCTACGGATTTTTGACCAAGAAATGGTCTCCACCAGAAATCCAAGAATGTGATTTATGGCAAGGAAACATATATGGGGTGAGGTATATGAGCATCTCGTTGATGATCAATGGCCACACAACCCCCATTTTTGTCGAAAATAGCCATGAACGACCATTTTCAATAATACCGAAGGCTAACACCAACAGATTTTTGACCAAGAAATGGTCACCACCATAAATCCAAGAATGTGATCTATGGCAAGGAAACATATGTGTAGTGAGGTGTATGAGCCTATAGTCGAATATCACTGGCCATACAACCCCCATTTTTGTCGAAAATAGCCATAAACGACCATTTTCAATAGTACCGAAGGCTAACACATTCGGATTTTTGACCAAGAAATGGTCTCCACCAGAAATCAAAGAATGTGATCTATGGCAAGGAAACATATGTGGGGTGAGGTTTACGAGCCTCTGGTCGATGACCAATGGCCACACAATCCGCATTTTTGTCGAAAATAGACATGAATGACCATTTTCAATAATACCGAAGTCTAACACGTACGTATTTTTGACCAAGAAATGGTCTCCACCAGAAATCCAAGAATGTGATATATGGCAAGGAAACATATGTGGGGTGAGGTGTACGAGCCTCTGGTCGATGATAAATGGCCACACAACCCCCATTTTAGTCGAAAAAAGCCATGAATGACCATTTTCAATAATACCGAAGGCTAACTCCAACGGATTTTTGACAAGGAAATGGTCTCCACCAAAAATCCAAGAATGTGATATATTGCAAGGAACCATATGTGGGGTGAGGTGTACGAGCCTCTGGTCGATGATAAATGGCCACACAACACCCATTTTGGTCGAAAATAGCCATGAACGAACATTTTCAATAATACTGAAGGCTAACACATTCGGATTTTTGACCAAGAAATGGTCGGGGTGAGGTTTACGAGCCTCTGGTCGATGATCAATGGCCACACAACCCCCATTTTTGTCGAAAATAGCCATGAACGACCATTTTCAATAATACCGAAGGCTAACACCTACGGATTTTTGACCAAGAAATGGTCTCCACCAGAAATCCAAGAATGTGATCTATGGCAAGGAAACATATGTGGGGTGAGGTGTACGAGCCTCAGGTCGATGATCAATGGCCAAACAACCCCCATTTTTGTCGAAAATAGCCATGAACGACCATTTTCAATGACACTGAAGGCTAACACCTACAGATTTTTGACCAAGAAATGGTCACCACCATAAATCCAAGAATGTGATCCATGGCAAGGAAACATATGTGTAGTGAGGTGTATGAGCCTATAGTCGAATATCACTGGCCACACAACCCCCATTTTTGTCGAAAATAACCATGAACGACCATTTTCAATAGTACCGAAGGCTAACACATTCGGATTTTTGACCAACAAATGGTCTCCACCAGAAATCAAAGAATGGGATCTATGGCAAGGAAACATATGTGGGGTGAGGTTGACGAGCCTCTGGTCGATGATCAATGGCCACACAACCCCCATTTTTGTCAAAAATAGCCATGAATGACCATTTTCAATAATACCGAAGGCTAACACGTACGGATTTTTGACCAAGAAATGGTCTCCACCAGAAATCAAAGAATGTGATATATGGCAAGGAAACATATGTGGGGTGAGGTTTACGTTCCTCTGGTCAATGATCAATGGCCACACAACCCCCATTTTTGTCGAAAATACCATGAATGACCATTTTCAATAATACCGAAGGCTAACACGTACGAATTTTTGACCAAGAAATGGTCTCCACCAGAAATCCAAGAATGTGATCTATGGCAAGGAAACGTATGTGGGGTGAGGTGTACGAGCCTCTAGTCGATGACAAATGGCCACACAACCCCCATTTTAGTCGAAAATAGCCATGAACGACCATTTTCAATAATACCGAAGGCTAACACCAACGGATTTTTGACCAAGAAATGGTCTCCATAAAAAATTTAAGAATGTGATCTATGGCAAGAAAACATATGTGGGTTGAAGTGTACGAGCCTCTGGTCGATGATCAATGGCCACACAACCCCCATTTTTGTCGAAAATAGCAATGAACGACCATTTGCAATGACACTGAAGGCTAACACCTACGGATTTTTGACCAAGAAATGGTCTCCACCATAAATCCAGGAATGTGATCTATGGCAAGGAAACATATGTGTAGTTGGGTGTATGAGCCTCTGGTCTAAGATCAATGGCCACACAACCCCGATTTTTCTCGAAAATAGACATGAATGACCATTTTCAATAATACCGAAGGCTAACACATTCGGATTTTTGCCCAAGAAATGGTCTCCACCACAAATCCAAGAATGTGATCTATGGCAAGGAAACATATGTGGGGTGAGGTGTACGAGCCTCAGGTCAATGATCAATGGCCACGCAACCCCCATTTTGTCGAAAATAGCCATGAACGACCATTTTCAATAATACTGAAGGCTAACACGTACGAATTTTTTACCAAGACATGGTCTCCACCAAAAATCAAAGAATGTGATATATGGCAAGTAAACATATGTGGGGTGAGGTGTACGAGCCTCTAGTCGATGATACATGGCCACACAACCCCCATTTTTGATGAAAATAGCCATGAACGACCATTTTCAATAATACCGAAGGCTAAGACCTACGGATTTTTGACCAAGAAATGGTCTCCACCAGAAATCCAAGAATGTGATTTATGGCAAGGAAACATATATGGGGTGAGGTATATGAGCATCTCGTTGATGATCAATGGCCACACAACCCCCATTTTTGTCGAAAATAGCCATGAACGACCATTTTCAATAATACCGAAGGCTAACACCAACAGATTTTTGACCAAGAAATGGTCACCACCATAAATCCAAGAATGTGATCTATGGCAAGGAAACATATGTGTAGTGAGGTGTATGAGCCTATAGTCGAATATCACTGGCCACACAACCCCCATTTTGGTCGAAAATAGCCATGAACGAACATTTTCAATAGTACCGAAGGCTAACACATTCGGATTTTTGACCAAGAAATGGTCGGGGTGAGGTTTACGAGCCTCTGGTCGATGATCAATGGCCACACAACCCCCATTTTTGTCGAAAATAGCCATGAACGACCATTTTCAATAATACCGAAGGCTAACACCTACGGATTTTTGACCAAGAAATGGTCTCCACCAGAAATCCAAGAATGTGATCTATGGAAAGGAAACATATGTGGGGTGAGGTGTACGAGCCTCAGGTCGATGATCAATGGCCACACAACCCCCATTTTTGTCGAAAATAGCCATGAACGACCATTTTCAATGATACTGAAGGCTAACACCTACGGATTTTTGACCAAGAAATGGTCACCACCATAAATCCAAGAATGTGATCCATGGCAAGGAAACATATGTGTAGTGAGGTGTATGAGCCTATAGTCGAATATCACTGGCCACACAACCCCCATTTTTGTCGAAAATAGCCATGAACGACCATTTTCAATAGTACCGAAGGCTAACACATTCGGATTTTTGACCAAGTAATGGTCTCCACCAGAAATCAAAGAATGTGATCTATGGCAAGGAAACATATGTGGGGTGAGGTTTACGAGCCTCTGGCCAATGATCAATGGCCACACAATCCGCATTTTTGTCGAAAATAGCCATGAATGACCATTTTCAATAATAGCGAAGGCTAACATGTACGGATTTTTTACCAAGAAATGGTCTCCACCAGAAATCCAAGAATGAGATCTATGGCAAGGAAACATATGTGGGGTGAGGTGTACGAGCCTCTGGTCGATGATAAATGGCCACACAACCCCCATTTTAGTCGAAAAAAGCCATGAGCGACCATTTTCAATAATACCGAAGGCTAACTCCAACGGATTTTTGACAAGGAAATGGTCTCCACCAGAAATCCAAGAATGTGATCTATTGCAAGGAAACATATGTGGGGTGAGTTGTACGAGCCTCTGGTCGATGATAAATGGCCACACAACACCCATTTTGGTCGAAAATAGCCATGAACGACCATTTTCAATAGTACTGAAGGCTAACACATTCGGATTTTTGACCAAGAAATGGTCGGGGTGAGGTTTACGAGCCTCTAGTCGATGATCAATGGCCACACAACCCCCATTTTTGTCGAAAATAGCCATGAATGACCATTTTCAATAATACCGAAGGCTAACACGTACGGATTTTTGACCAAGAAATGGTGTCCACCAGAAATCCAAGAATGCGATCTATGGCAAGGAAACATATGTGGGGTGAGGTGTACGAGCCTCTAGTCGATGATAAATGGCCACACAACCCCCATTTTAGTCGAAAATAGCCATGAACGACCATTTACAATAATACCGAAGGCTAACACCAACGGATTTTTGACCAAGAAATGGTCTCCACCAGAAATCCAAGAATGTGATCTATGGCAAGAAAACATATGTGGGGTGATGTGTACGAGCCTCTGGTCGATGATCAATGGCCACACAACCCCCATTTTTGTCGAAAATAGCCATGAACGACCATTTTCAATGACACTGAAGGCTAATACCTTTGGATTTTTGTCCAAGAAATGGTCTCCACCATAAATCAAAGAATGTGATCAATGGCAAGGAAACATATGTGTAGTGAGGTGTATGAGCCTCTGGTCGAAGATCAATGGCCACGCAACCCCCATTTTTGTCGAAAATAGCCATGAATGACCATTTTCAATAATACCGAAGGCTAACACATCCATAGGTGTTTGCCTTCGATATTATTGAAAATGATTGTTGATGCAATTTTCGATAAAAAATGGGGTTGTGTAGCCATTGACCATCGAACAAAGGATCGTACACCTGACCCCACATATGTTTCCTTGCCATAGGTCAAATTCTTTGATTTCTAGTGGGGACCACTTCTTGGTCGAGATCCATAGGTGTTAGCCTTCGATATTATTGAAAATGGTCGTTCTTGCAATTTTGGATAAAAATGGGGGCTGTGTGGCAATTGATTATCAACCAGAGGCTCATACACTTGACCCCACATATGTTTCCTTGCCATAGATCACATTCTTGGATTTTTGGTGGAGGCCATTTCTTGGCCAAAAATCTGTTGGTGTTAGCCTCGGTAGTATTGAAAATGGGGGTTTTTTAGTCGATGATCAATGGCCACACAACCCCATTTTTGTCGAAAAAAGCATGAACGGCCATTTTCAATAATACCAAAGGCTAACACCTACGGATTTTTGACCTTGAAATGGTCTCCACCAGAAATCCAAGAATGTGACCTATGGAAAGGAAACATATGTGGGGTGAGGTGTATGAACCTCTAGTCGATGATCAATGGACACACAACCCCTATTTTTGTTGAAAATTGCATGAATGACCATTTTCAATAATAGTGAAGGCCAACACCTATGGATTTTTGATCAAGAAATGGTCTCTGCCAGAAATGCAAGAATGTGATCTATGGCAACGACACATATGTGGGTTGTGGTTTCTGAGCCTCTGGTCATTGGTAAATGGCCACACAACCCCCATTTTGACGAAAATAGCATGAACGACCATTTTCAATAATAACGAGGGCTAACACCTATGGATTTTTGACAAAGAAATGGCCTCCACCAGAAATCTAAGAATGTGATCTATGGCAAGGAAACATATGTGGATTGAGGTGTACGAGCCTCTGGTCCATGATTATTGGCCACACAACGCATATTTTAGCCGAAAATTGCATCAACGACCATTTACAATAATACTGAAGGCTAACACCTACAGATTTTTGACCAATAAATGGTCTCCACCAAAAATCCAAAAATATGATCTATGGCATAGAAACATATGTGGGATGGGGTGTACGAGTCTCTAGTCGATAATCAATGGACACACAACCCCCATTTTTGTCAAAAATAGCATGAACGGCCATTTTCAATAATACCGAAGGATAACACCTATGGATTTTTGACTAAGAAATCGTCTCCACCAGAAATCTAAAAATGTGATCTATGGCAAGGAAAATATGTGGGGTATGGTGTACGAGCCTCTGGTCGATGATCAATGGCCACACAACCCTCATTTTGTCGAAAATAGCCAAGAACGACCATTTTCAATAATACCGAAGGCTAACGCCTACGGATTTTCGACCAAGAAATGGTCTCCACCAGAAATACAAGAATGTAATCTATGGCAAGGAAACATATGTGGGGTGAGGGGTATGAGCCTTTGGTCAATGATAAATGGCCACACAAGCCCCATTTTGGTCAAAAATAGCATGAACGACCATTTTCAATAATACTGAAGGCTAACACCAACGAATTTTTCACTAAGAAATGGACTCCACCAGAAATCCAAGAATGTGATCGATGGTAAGGAAACATATGTGGGGAGAGGTGTACGAGCCTCTGGTTGACGATCAAAGGCCACCCAACACCTATTTTTGTTGAAAATAGCATGAACGACCATTTTCAATAATACCGAAGGCAAACACCTACGGATTTTTGACCAAGAACTGGTCTCCACCAGAAATCCAAGAATCTGATCTATGGCAAGGAACCATATGTGGGGTGAGGTGAACGAGCCTCTGGTCAATGATCAATGGCCATACAACCCCCATTTTTGTAGAAAATAGCCATGAACGACCATTTTCAATAATACCGAAGGCTAACACCTACAGATTTTTGACCAAGAAATGGTCTCCACCAGAAATCCAAGAATGTGATCTATGACAAGGAAACATATGTGGGGTGAGGTGTACGAGCCTCTGGTCGATGATACATGGCCACACAACCCCCATTTTTGATGAAAATAGCCATGAACGACCATTTTCAATAATACCGAAGGCTAAGACCTACGGATTTTTGACCAAGAAATGGTCTCCACCAGAAATCCAAGAATGTGATTTATGGCAAGGAAACATATATGGGGTGAGGTATATGAGCATCTCGTTGATGATCAATGGCCACACAACCCCCATTTTTGTCGAAAATAGCCATGAACGACCATTTTCAATAATACCGAAGGCTAACACCAACAGATTTTTGACCAAGAAATGGTCACCACCATAAATCCAAGAATGTGATCTATGGCAAGGAAACATATGTGTAGTGAGGTGTATGAGCCTATAGTCGAATATCACTGGCCATACAACCCCCATTTTTGTCGAAAATAGCCATAAACGACCATTTTCAATAGTACCGAAGGCTAACACATTCGGATTTTTGACCAAGAAATGGTCTCCACCAGAAATCAAAGAATGTGATCTATGGCAAGGAAACATATGTGGGGTGAGGTTTACGAGCCTCTGGTCGATGACCAATGGCCACACAATCCGCATTTTTGTCGAAAATAGCCATGAATGACCATTTTCAATAATACCGAAGTCTAACACGTACGTATTTTTGACCAAGAAATGGTCTCCACCAGAAATCCAAGAATGTGATATATGGCAAGGAAACATATGTGGGGTGAGGTGTACGAGCCTCTGGTCGATGATAAATGGCCACACAACCCCCATTTTAGTCGAAAAAAGCCATGAATGACCATTTTCAATAATACCGAAGGCTAACTCCAACGGATTTTTGACAAGGAAATGGTCTCCACCAAAAATCCAAGAATGTGATATATTGCAAGGAACCATATGTGGGGTGAGGTGTACGAGCCTCTGGTCGATGATAAATGGCCACACAACACCCATTTTGGTCGAAAATAGCCATGAACGAACATTTTCAATAATACTGAAGGCTAACACATTCGGATTTTTGACCAAGAAATGGTCGGGGTGAGGTTTACGAGCCTCTGGTCGATGATCAATGGCCACACAACCCCCATTTTTGTCGAAAATAGCCATGAACGACCATTTTCAATAATACCGAAGGCTAACACCTACGGATTTTTGACCAAGAAATGGTCTCCACCAGAAATCCAAGAATGTGATCTATGGCAAGGAAACATATGTGGGGTGAGGTGTACGAGCCTCAGGTCGATGATCAATGGCCAAACAACCCCCATTTTTGTCGAAAATAGCCATGAACGACCATTTTCAATGACACTGAAGGCTAACACCTACGGATTTTTGACCAAGAAATGGTCACCACCATAAATCCAAGAATGTGATCCATGGCAAGGAAACATATGTGTAGTGAGGTGTATGAGCCTATAGTCGAATATCACTGGCCACACAACCCCCATTTTTGTCGAAAATAACCATGAACGACCATTTTCAATAGTACCGAAGGCTAACACATTCGGATTTTTGACCAACAAATGGTCTCCACCAGAAATCAAAGAATGGGATCTATGGCAAGGAAACATATGTGGGGTGAGGTTGACGAGCCTCTGGTCGATGATCAATGGCCACACAACCCCCATTTTTGTCAAAAATAGCCATGAATGACCATTTTCAATAATACCGAAGGCTAACACGTACGGATTTTTGACCAAGAAATGGTCTCCACCAGAAATCAAAGAATGTGATCTATGGCAAGGAAACATATGTGGGGTGAGGTTTACGAGCCTCTGGTCGATGATCAATGTCCACACAACCCCCATTTTTGTCGAAAATAGCCATGAACGACCATTTTCAATAGTACCGAAGGCTAACACATTCGGATTTTTGACCAAGAAATGGTCTACACCAGAAATCAAAGAATGTGATATATGGCAAGGAAACATATGTGGGGTGAGGTTTACGTTCCTCTGGTCAATGATCAATGGCCACACAACCCCCATTTTTGTCGAAAATACCATGAATGACCATTTTCAATAATACCGAAGGCTAACACGTACGAATTTTTGACCAAGAAATGGTCTCCACCAGAAATCCAAGAATGTGATCTATGGCAAGGAAACGTATGTGGGGTGAGGTGTACGAGCCTCTAGTCGATGACAAATGGCCACACAACCCCCATTTTAGTCGAAAATAGCCATGAACGACCATTTTCAATAATACCGAAGGCTAACACCAACGGATTTTTGACCAAGAAATGGTCTCCATAAAAAATTTAAGAATGTGATCTATGGCAAGAAAACATATGTGGGTTGAAGTGTACGAGCCTCTGGTCGATGATCAATGGCCACACAACCCCCATTTTTGTCGAAAATAGCAATGAACGACCATTTGCAATGACACTGAAGGCTAACACCTACGGATTTTTGACCAAGAAATGGTCTCCACCATAAATCCAGGAATGTGATCTATGGCAAGGAAACATATGTGTAGTTGGGTGTATGAGCCTCTGGTCTAAGATCAATGGCCACACAACCCCGATTTTTCTCGAAAATAGACATGAATGACCATTTTCAATAATACCGAAGGCTAACACATTCGGATTTTTGCCCAAGAAATGGTCTCCACCACAAATCCAAGAATGTGATCTATGGCAAGGAAACATATGTGGGGTGAGGTGTACGAGCCTCAGGTCAATGATCAATGGCCACGCAACCCCCATTTTGTCGAAAATAGCCATGAACGACCATTTTCAATAATACTGAAGGCTAACACGTACGAATTTTTTACCAAGACATGGTCTCCACCAAAAATCAAAGAATGTGATATATGGCAAGTAAACATATGTGGGGTGAGGTGTACGAGCCTCTAGTCGATGATACATGGCCACACAACCCCCATTTTTGATGAAAATAGCCATGAACGACCATTTTCAATAATACCGAAGGCTAAGACCTACGGATTTTTGACCAAGAAATGGTCTCCACCAGAAATCCAAGAATGTGATTTATGGCAAGGAAACATATATGGGGTGAGGTATATGAGCATCTCGTTGATGATCAATGGCCACACAACCCCCATTTTTGTCGAAAATAGCCATGAACGACCATTTTCAATAATACCGAAGGCTAACACCAACAGATTTTTGACCAAGAAATGGTCACCACCATAAATCCAAGAATGTGATCTATGGCAAGGAAACATATGTGTAGTGAGGTGTATGAGCCTATAGTCGAATATCACTGGCCACACAACCCCCATTTTGGTCGAAAATAGCCATGAACGAACATTTTCAATAGTACCGAAGGCTAACACATTCGGATTTTTGACCAAGAAATGGTCGGGGTGAGGTTTACGAGCCTCTGGTCGATGATCAATGGCCACACAACCCCCATTTTTGTCGAAAATAGCCATGAACGACCATTTTCAATAATACCGAAGGCTAACACCTACGGATTTTTGACCAAGAAATGGTCTCCACCAGAAATCCAAGAATGTGATCTATGGAAAGGAAACATATGTGGGGTGAGGTGTACGAGCCTCAGGTCGATGATCAATGGCCACACAACCCCCATTTTTGTCGAAAATAGCCATGAACGACCATTTTCAATGATACTGAAGGCTAACACCTACGGATTTTTGACCAAGAAATGGTCACCACCATAAATCCAAGAATGTGATCCATGGCAAGGAAACATATGTGTAGTGAGGTGTATGAGCCTATAGTCGAATATCACTGGCCACACAACCCCCATTTTTGTCGAAAATAGCCATGAACGACCATTTTCAATAGTACCGAAGGCTAACACATTCGGATTTTTGACCAAGTAATGGTCTCCACCAGAAATCAAAGAATGTGATCTATGGCAAGGAAACATATGTGGGGTGAGGTTTACGAGCCTCTGGCCAATGATCAATGGCCACACAATCCGCATTTTTGTCGAAAATAGCCATGAATGACCATTTTCAATAATAGCGAAGGCTAACATGTACGGATTTTTTACCAAGAAATGGTCTCCACCAGAAATCCAAGAATGAGATCTATGGCAAGGAAACATATGTGGGGTGAGGTGTACGAGCCTCTGGTCGATGATAAATGGCCACACAACCCCCATTTTAGTCGAAAAAAGCCATGAACGACCATTTTCAATAATACCGAAGGCTAACTCCAACGGATTTTTGACAAGGAAATGGTCTCCACCAGAAATCCAAGAATGTGATCTATTGCAAGGAAACATATGTGGGGTGAGTTGTACGAGCCTCTGGTCGATGATAAATGGCCACACAACACCCATTTTGGTCGAAAATAGCCATGAACGACCATTTTCAATAGTACTGAAGGCTAACACATTCGGATTTTTGACCAAGAAATGGTCGGGGTGAGGTTTACGAGCCTCTAGTCGATGATCAATGGCCACACAACCCCCATTTTTGTCGAAAATAGCCATGAATGACCATTTTCAATAATACCGAAGGCTAACACGTACGGATTTTTGACCAAGAAATGGTGTCCACCAGAAATCCAAGAATGCGATCTATGGCAAGGAAACATATGTGGGGTGAGGTGTACGAGCCTCTAGTCGATGATAAATGGCCACACAACCCCCATTTTAGTCGAAAATAGCCATGAACGACCATTTACAATAATACCGAAGGCTAACACCAACGGATTTTTGACCAAGAAATGGTCTCCACCAGAAATCCAAGAATGTGATCTATGGCAAGAAAACATATGTGGGGTGATGTGTACGAGCCTCTGGTCGATGATCAATGGCCACACAACCCCCATTTTTGTCGAAAATAGCCATGAACGACCATTTTCAATGACACTGAAGGCTAATACCTTTGGATTTTTGTCCAAGAAATGGTCTCCACCATAAATCAAAGAATGTGATCAATGGCAAGGAAACATATGTGTAGTGAGGTGTATGAGCCTCTGGTCGAAGATCAATGGCCACGCAACCCCCATTTTTGTCGAAAATAGCCATGAATGACCATTTTCAATAATACCGAAGGCTAACACATCCATAGGTGTTTGCCTTCGATATTATTGAAAATGATTGTTGATGCAATTTTCGATAAAAAATGGGGTTGTGTAGCCATTGACCATCGAACAAAGGATCGTACACCTGACCCCACATATGTTTCCTTGCCATAGGTCAAATTCTTTGATTTCTAGTGGGGACCACTTCTTGGTCGAGATCCATAGGTGTTAGCCTTCGATATTATTGAAAATGGTCGTTCTTGCAATTTTGGATAAAAATGGGGGCTGTGTGGCAATTGATTATCAACCAGAGGCTCATACACTTGACCCCACATATGTTTCCTTGCCATAGATCACATTCTTGGATTTTTGGTGGAGGCCATTTCTTGGCCAAAAATCTGTTGGTGTTAGCCTCTGTAGTATTGAAAATGGGGGTTTTTTAGTCGATGATCAATGGCCACACAACCCCATTTTTGTCGAAAAAAGCATGAACGGCCATTTTCAATAATACCAAAGGCTAACACCTACGGATTTTTGACCTTGAAATGGTCTCCACCAGAAATCCAAGAATGTGACCTATGGAAAGGAAACATATGTGGGGTGAGGTGTATGAACCTCTAGTCGATGATCAATGGACACACAACCCCTATTTTTGTTGAAAATTGCATGAATGACCATTTTCAATAATAGTGAAGGCCAACACCTATGGATTTTTGATCAAGAAATGGTCTCTGCCAGAAATGCAAGAATGTGATCTATGGCAACGACACATATGTGGGTTGTGGTTTCTGAGCCTCTGGTCATTGGTAAATGGCCACACAACCCCCATTTTGACGAAAATAGCATGAACGACCATTTTCAATAATAACGAGGGCTAACACCTATGGATTTTTGACAAAGAAATGGCCTCCACCAGAAATCTAAGAATGTGATCTATGGCAAGGAAACATATGTGGATTGAGGTGTACGAGCCTCTGGTCCATGATTATTGGCCACACAACGCATATTTTAGCCGAAAATTGCATCAACGACCATTTACAATAATACTGAAGGCTAACACCTACAGATTTTTGACCAATAAATGGTCTCCACCAAAAATCCAAAAATATGATCTATGGCATAGAAACATATGTGGGATGGGGTGTACGAGTCTCTAGTCGATAATCAATGGACACACAACCCCCATTTTTGTCAAAAATAGCATGAACGGCCATTTTCAATAATACCGAAGGATAACACCTATGGATTTTTGACTAAGAAATCGTCTCCACCAGAAATCTAAAAATGTGATCTATGGCAAGGAAAATATGTGGGGTATGGTGTACGAGCCTCTGGTCGATGATCAATGGCCACACAACCCTCATTTTGTCGAAAATAGCCAAGAACGACCATTTTCAATAATACCGAAGGCTAACGCCTACGGATTTTCGACCAAGAAATGGTCTCCACCAGAAATACAAGAATGTAATCTATGGCAAGGAAACATATGTGGGGTGAGGGGTATGAGCCTTTGGTCAATGATAAATGGCCACACAAGCCCCATTTTGGTCAAAAATAGCATGAACGACCATTTTCAATAATACTGAAGGCTAACACCAACGAATTTTTCACTAAGAAATGGACTCCACCAGAAATCCAAGAATGTGATCGATGGTAAGGAAACATATGTGGGGAGAGGTGTACGAGCCTCTGGTTGACGATCAAAGGCCACCCAACACCTATTTTTGTTGAAAATAGCATGAACGACCATTTTCAATAATACCGAAGGCAAACACCTACGGATTTTTGACCAAGAACTGGTCTCCACCAGAAATCCAAGAATCTGATCTATGGCAAGGAACCATATGTGGGGTGAGGTGAACGAGCCTCTGGTCAATGATCAATGGCCATACAACCCCCATTTTTGTAGAAAATAGCCATGAACGACCATTTTCAATAATACCGAAGGCTAACACCTACAGATTTTTGACCAAGAAATGGTCTCCACCAGAAATCCAAGAATGTGATCTATGACAAGGAAACATATGTGGGGTGAGGTTAACGAGCCTCTGGTCAATGATCAATGGCCACACGACCCCCATTTTTGTGGAAAATAGCCATGAACGACCATTTTCAATAATACCAAAGGCTACAGATTTTTGACGACCATTTTTGAAAATGGTCGTTCATGGCTATTTTCGACAAAAATGGGGGTTGTGTGGCCATTGATCATTGACCAGAGGCTCGTTCACCTCACCCCACATATGGTTCCTTGCCATAGATCACATTCTTGGATTTCTGGTAGAGACCAGTTCTTGGTCAAAAATCCGTAGGTGTTAGCCTTCGGTATTATTGAAAATGGTCGTTCATGCTATTTTCAACAAAAATAGGTGTTGGGTGGCCTTTGATCGTCAACCAGAGGCTCGTACACCTCTCCCCACATATGTTTCCTTACCATAGATCACATTCTGGGATTTCTGGTGGAGACCATTTCTTAGTGAAAAATCCATTGGTGTTAGCCTTCAGTATTATTGAAAATGGTCGTTCATGATATTTTCGACCAAAATGGGGCTTGTGTGGCCATTTATCATTGACCAAAGGCTCGTACACCTCACCCAACATATGTTTCCTTACCATAGATTACATTCTTGTATTTCTGGTGGAGACCATTTCTTGGTCGAAAATCCGTAGGCGTTAGCCTTCGGTATTATTGAAAATGGTCATTCTTGGCTATTTTTGACAAAATGGGGGTTGTGTGGCCATTGATCATCGACCAGAGGCTCGTACACCATACCCCACATATTTTCCTGGCTATAGATCACATTCTTAGATTTCTAGTGGAGACCATTTCTTAGTCAAAATTCCATAGGTGTTATCCTTCAGTATTATTGAAAATGGTCGTTCATTCTATTTTTTGACAAAAATGGGGGTTGTGTGGCCATTGATCATCGACTAGAGACTCGTACACCTCATCCCACATATGTTTCTATGCCATAGATCACATTTTTGGATTTTTGGTGGAGACCATTTATTGGTCAAAAATCTGTAGGTGTTAGCCTTCGGTATTATTGTAAATGGTCGTTGATGCAATTTTCGGCAAAAATATGCGTTGTGTGGCAAATAATCATGGACCAGAAGCTCGTACACCTCAATCCACATATGTTTCCTTGCCATAGATCACATTCTTAGACTTCTGGTGGAGGCCATTTCTTGGTCAAAAATCCATAGGTGTTAGCCCTCGCTATTATTGAAAATGGTCGTTCATGCTATTTTCGTCAAAATGGGGGTTGTGTGGCCATTTACCAATGACCAGAGGCTCAGAAACCACAACCCACATATGTGTCGTTGCCATAGATCACATTCTTGCGTTTTTGGCAGAGACCATTACTCGATCAAAAATCCATAGGTGTTAGCCTTCACTATTATTGAAAATGGTCATTCATGCAATTTTCAACAAAAATAGGGGTTGTGTGTCCATTGATCATCAACTAGAGGTTCATACACCACACCCCACATATGTTTCCTTTCCATAGGTCACATTCTTGGATTTCTGGTGGAGACCATTTCTAAGTCAAAAATCTGTAGGTGTTAGCCTTGGGTATTATTGAAAATGGTCGTTCATGCTTTTTTTTGACAAAAATGGGGTTGTGTGGCCATTGATCATCGACTAAAAATCCCCCATTTTCAATACTACCGAGGCTAACACCAACGGATTTTTGGCCAAGAAATGGCCTCCACCAAAAATCCAAGAATGTGATCTATGGCAAGGAAACATATGTGGGGTCAAGTGTATGAGCCTCTAGTTGATAATCAATTGCCACACAGCCCCCATTTTTGTCCAAAATTGCAAGAACGACCATTTCAATAATATCGAAGGCTAACACCTACGGATCTCGACCAAGAAGTGGTCCCTACTAGAAATCAAAGAATGTGACCTATGGCAAGGAAACATATGTGGGGTCAGGTGTACGAGCCTTTGTTCGATGGTCAATGGCTACACAACCCCATTTTTTGTCGAAAATTGCATCAACAACCATTTTCAATAATATCGAAGGCAAACACCTATGGATGTGTTAGCCTTCGGTATTATTGAAAATGGTCATTCATGGCTATTTTCGACAAAAATGGGGGTTGCGTGGCCATTGATCTTCGACCAGAGGCTCATACACCTCACTACACATATGTTTCCTTGCCATTGATCACATTCTTGGATTTATGGTGGAGACCATTTCTTGGTCAAAAATCCATAGGTATTAGTCTTCAATGTCATTGAAAATGGTCGTTCATGGCTATTTTCGACAAAAATGGGGGTTGTGTGGCCATTGATCATTGACCAGAGGCTCGTACACTTCACCCCACATATGTTTTCTTGCCATAGATGACATTCTTGGATTTCTGGTGGAGACCATTTCTTGGTCAAAAATCCGTTGGTGTTAGCCTTCGGTATTATTGTAAATGGTCGTTCATGGCTATTTTCGACTAAAATGGGGGTTGTGTGGCCATTTATCATCGACCAGAGGCTCGTACACCTCACCCCACATATGTTTCCTTGCCATAGATCGCATTCTTGGATTTCTGGTGGACACCATTGCTTGGTCAAAAATCCGTACGTGTTAGCCTTCGGTATTATTGAAAATGGTCATTCATGTCTATTTTCGACAAAAAATGGGGGTCGTGTGGCCATTGATCATCGACCAGAGGCTCGTAAACCTCACCCGGACCATTTCTGGTCAAAAATCCGAATGTGTTAGCCTTCAGTACTATTGAAAATGGTCGTTCATGGCTATTTTCGACCAAAATGGGTGTTGTGTGGCCATTTATCATCGACTAGAGGCTCGTACACCTCACCCACATATGTTTCCTAGCAATAGATCACATTCTTGGATTTCTGGTGGAGACCATTTCCTTGTCAAAAATCCGTTGGAGTTAGCCTTCGGTATTATTGAAAATGGTCGTTCATGGATATTTTCGACTAAAATGGGGGTTGTGTGGCCATTTATCATCGACCAGAGGCTCATACACCTCACCCCACATATGTTTCCTTGCCATAGATCGCATTCTTGGATTTCTGGTGGAGACCATTTCTTGGTCAAAAATCCGTACGTGTTAGCCTTCGCTATTATTGAAAATGGTCATTCATGGCTATTTTCGACAAAAATGCGGATTGTGTGGCCATTGATCATCGACCAGAGGCTCGGAAACCTCACCCCACATATGTTTCCTTGCCATAGATCACATTCTTTAATTTCTGGTGGAGACCATTTCTTGGTCAAAAATCCTTAGTTCTTAGCCTTCGGTATTATTGAAAATGGTCGTTCATGGCTATTTTCGACAAAAATGGGGGTTGTGTGGCCAGTGATATTCGACTATAGGCTCATACACCTCACTACACGTATGTTTCCTTGCCATAGATCACATTCTTGGATTTATGGTGGTGACCATTTCTTGGTCAAAACTCCGTAGGTGTTAGCCTTCAGTGTCCTTGAAAATGGTCGTTCATGGCTAATTTCGACAAAAATGGGGGTTGTGTGGCCATTGATCATCGACCTGAGGCTCGTACACCTCACCCCACATATGTTTCCTTGCCATAGATCACATTCTTGGATTTCTGGTGGAGACCTTTTCTTGGTCAAAAATCCGTAGGTGTTAGCCTTCGGTATTATTGAAAATGGTCATTCATGGCTATTTTCGACAAAAATGGGGGTTGTGTGGCCATTGATCATCAACGAGAGGCTCATACACCTCACCCCATATATGTTTCCTTGCCATAGATCACATTCTTGGATTTCTGGTGGAGTCCATTTCTTGGTCAAAAATCCTTAGGTCTTAGCCTTCGGTATTATTGAAAATGGTCGTTCATGGCTATTTTCATCAAAATGGGGGTTGTGTGGCCATGTATCATCGACCAGAGGCTCGTACACCTCACCCCACATATGTTTCCTTGCCATAGATCACATTCTTGGATTTATGGTGGAGACCATTTCTTGGTCAAAAATCCGTAGGTGTTAGCCTTCAGTGTCATTGAAAATGGTCGTTCATTGCTATTTTCGACAAAAATGGGGGTTGTGTGGCCATTGATCATCGACCAGAGGCTCGTACACTTCAACCCACATATGTTTTCTTGCCATAGATCACATTCTTGCATTTCTGGTGGATACCATTTCTTGGTCAAAAGTCCGTTGGTGTTAGCCTTCGGTATTATTGAAAATGGTCGTTCATGGCTATTTTCGACTAAAATGGGGGTTGTGTGGCCATTTGTCATCGACCAGAGGCTCGTACACCTCACCCCACATATGTTTCCTTGTCATAGATCACATTCTTTGATTTCTGGTGGAGACCATTTCTTGGTCAAAAATCCGTACGTGTTAGCCTTCGGTATTATTGAAAATGGTCATTCATGGTATTTTCGACAAAAATGGGGGTTGTGTGGCCATTGATCATTGACCAGAGGAACGTAAACCTCACCTCACATATGTTTCCTTGTCATATATCACATTCTTTGATTTCTGGTGTAGACCATTTCTTGGTCAAAAATCCGAATGTGTTAGCCTTCGGTACTATTGAAAATGGTCATTCATGGCTATTTTTGACAAAAATGGGGGTTGTGTGGCCATTGATCATCGACCAGAGGCTCGTCAACCTCACCCCACATATGTTTCCTTGCCATAGATCCCATTCTTTGATTTCTGGTGGAGACCATTTGTTGGTCAAAAATCCGAATGCGTTAGCCTTCGGTACTATTGAAAATGGTCGTTCATGGCTATTTTCGACAAAAATGGGGGTTGTGTGGCCATTGATATTCGACCAGAGGCTCATACCCCTTACTACACATATGTTTCCTGGCCATAGATAACATTCTTGGATTTATGGTGGAGACCATTTCTTTGTCAAAAATCCGTAGGTGTTAGCCATCGGTATTATTGAAAATGGTTGTTCATGGCTATTTTCGACAAAAACGGGGGTTGTGTGGCCATTGATCATCGACCAGAGGCTCATACACCTCACCCCACATATGTTTCCTTGCCATAGATCACATTCTTGGATTACTGGTGGAGACCATTTCTTGGTCAAAAATCCGTAGGCGTTAGACTTCGGTATTATTGAAAATGGTCGTTCATGGCTATTTTCATCAAAATTGGGGGTTGTGTGGCCATTTATCATCGACCAGAGGCTCATACACCTCACCCTACATATGTTCCTTGCCATAGAACACATTCTTGGATTTATGGTGGAGACCATTTCTTTGTCAAAAATCCGTAGGTGTTAGCCTTTGGTATTATTGAAAATGGTCGTTCATGGCTATTTTCGACAAAAATGGGGGTTGTGTGCCATTGATCATCGACCAGAGGCTCATACACCTCACTCCACATATGTTTCCTAGCCATAGATCATATTAATGGATTTCTGGTGGAGACCATTTCTTGCTCAAACATCCGTAGGTGTTAGCCTTCGGTATTATTGAAAATGGTCGTTCATGGCTATTTTCGACAAAAATGGGGGTTGTGTGGCCATTGATCATCGACCAGAGGCTCATACACCTCACCCCACATATGTTTCCTTGTCATTGATCACATTCTTGGATTTCTGGTGGAGACCATTTCTTGGTAAAAAATCCGTAGGTCTTAGCCTTCGGTATTATTGAAAATGGTCGTTCATGACTATTTTCATCAAAAATGGGGGTTGTGTGGCCATCTATCATCGACCAGAGGCTCGTACACCTCACCCCACATATGTCTCCTTGCCATAGATCACATTCTTGGATTTCTGGTGGAGACCATTTCTTGGTCAAAAATTTGTACGTGTTAGCCTTCAGTATTATTGAAAAGGTCGTTCATGGATATTTTCGACAAAATGGGGGTTGTGTGGCTATTGATCATCGACCAGAGGCTCGTACACCTCACCCCACATATGTTTCCTTGCCATAGATCACATTCTTGGATTTCTGGTGGAGACCATTTCTTGGGCAAAAATCCGAATGTGTTAGCCTTCGGTATTATTGAAAATGGTCATTCATGGCTATTTTCGACAAAAATGGGGGTTGTGTGGCCATTGATCTTCGACCAGAGGCTCATACACCCCACTACACATATGTTTCCTTGCCATAGATCACATTCTTGGATTTATGGTGGAGACCATTTCTTGGTCAAAAATCTGTAGGTGTTAGCCGTCAGTGTCATTGAAAATGGTCGTTCATGGCTATTTTCGACAAAAAAGGGGGTTGTGTGGCCATTGATCATCAACCAGAGCTTCGTACACTTCACTCCACTTATGTTTGCTTGCCATAGATCACATTCTTGAATTTCTGGTGGAGACCATTTCTTGGTCAAAAATCCGTTGGTGTTAGCCTTCGGTATTATTGAAAATGGTCGTTCATGGCATATTCGACTAAAATGGGGGTTGTGTGGCCATTTATCATCGACCAGAGGCTCGTACACCTCACCCCATATATGTTTCCTTGCCATAGATCACATTCTTGTATTTATGGTGGAGGCCATTTCTTGTTCAAAAATCCATAGGTGTTAGCCTTCTGTGTCATTGAAAATGGTCGTTCATGGCTATTTTCGACAAAAATGGGGGTTGTGTGGCCATTGATCATTGACCAGAGGCTCGTACACCTCACCCCACATATGTTTCCTTGCCATAGATCATATTCTTGGATTTCTGGTGGAGACCATTTCTTGGTCAAAAATCCGTAGGTGTTAGCCATCGGTATTATTGAAAATGGTTGTTCATGGCTATTTTCGACAAAAACGGGGGTTGTGTGGCCATTGATCATCGACCAGAGGCTCATACACCTCACCCCACATATGTTTCCTTGCCATAGATCACATTCTTGGATTACTGGTGGAGACCATTTCTTGGTCAAAAATCCGTAGGCGTTAGACTTCGGTATTATTGAAAATGGTCGTTCATGGCTATTTTCATCAAAATTGGGGGTTGTGTGGCCATTTATCATCGACTAGAGGCTCATACACCTCACCCTACATATGTTCCTTGCCATAGAACACATTCTTGGATTTCTGGTGGAGACCATTTCTTGGTCAAAAATTCGTACGTGTTAGCCTTCGGTATTGTTGAAAATGGTCGTTCATGGCTATTTTCGACAAAATGGGGGATGTGTGGCAATTGATCATCTACCAGAGGCTCGTACACCTCACCCCACATATGTTTCCTTGCCATAGATCACTTTCTTGGATTTCTGGTGGAGACCATTTCTAGGGCAAAAATCCGAATGTGTTAGCCTTCGGTATTATTGAAAATGGTCATTCATCGCTATTTTCGAAAAAAATGGGGGTTGTGTGGCCATTGATCATCGACCAGAGGCTCGTACACCTCACCCCACATATGTTTCCTTGCCATAGATCGTATTCTTGGATTTCTGGTGGAGACCATTTCTTGGTCAAAAATCCGTAGGTGTTAGCCTTCAGTATTATTGAAAATGGTTGTTCATGGCTATTTTCGACAAAAACGGGGGTTGTGTGGCCATTGATCATCGACCATAGGCTCATACACCTCACCCCACATATGTTTCCTTGCCATAGATAACATTCTTGGATTACTGGTGGAGACCATTTCTTGGTAAAAAATCTGTAGGCGTTAGCCTTCGGTATTATTGAAAATGGTCGTTCATGGCTATTTTCATCAAAAATGGGGGTTGTATGGCCATTTATCATCGACCAGAGGCTCGTACACCTCACCCTACATATGTTTCCTTGCCATAGAACACATTCTTGGATTTCTGGTGGAGACCATTTCTTGGTCAAAAATTCGTACGTGTTAGCCTTCGGTATTATTAAAAATGGTCGTTCATGGCTATTTTCGACAAAATGGGGGATGTGTGGCAATTGATCATCGACCAGAGGCTCCTACACCTCACCCCACATATGTTTACTTGCCATAGATCACATTCTTGGATTTCTGGTGGAGACCATTTCTAGGGCAAAAATCCGAATGTGTTAGCCTTCGGTATTATTGAAAATGGTCATTCATCTCTATTTTCGACAAAAATGGGGGTTGTGTGGCCATTGATCTTCGACCAAAGGCTCATACACCCCACTACACATATGTTTCCTTCCCATAGATCACATTCTTGGATTTATGGTGGAGACCATTTCTTGGTCAAAAATTCGTAGGTGTTAGCCTTCAGTGTCATTGAAAATAGTCGTTCATGGCTATTTTCGACAAAAATGGGGGGTTTTGTGGCCATTGATCATCGAGCAGAGGCTCGTACACTTTAATCCACATATGTTTTCTTGCCATAGATCACATTCTTGGATTTTTAGTGGAGACCATTTCTTGGTCAAAAATCCGTTGGTGTTAGCCTTCGGTATTATTGAAAATGGTCGTTCATGGCTATTTTCGACTAAAATGGGGGTTGTGTGGCCATTTATCATCGACCAAGGGCTCATACACCTCACCTCACATATGTTTCCTTGCCATAGATCACATTCTTGGATTTCTGGTGGAGACCATTTCTTGGTCAAAAATCCGTACGTGTCAGCGTTTGGTATTATTGAAAATGGTCATTCATGGCTATTTTTGACAAAAATGGGGTTGTGTGGCCACTGATCATCGACCAGAGGATCGTAAACCTCACCCCACATATGTTTCCTTGTCGTAGATCACATTCTTTGATTTCTGGTGGAGAATATTTCTTGGTCAAAAACCGAATGTGTTAGCCTTCGGTACTATTGAAAATGGTCGTTGATGGCTATTTTTGACAAAAATGGGGGTTGTGTGGCCATTGATATTCAACCAGAGGCTCATACACCTCACCCCACATATGTTTCCTTGCCATAGATCACATTCTTGGATTTCTGGTGGAGACCATTTCTTTGTCAAAAATCCGTCGGTGCTAGCCTTCAGTGTCATTGAAAATGGTGGTTCATGGCTATTTTCGACAAAAATGGGGGTTGTGTGGCCATTGATCATCGACCAGAGGCTCGTACACCTCACCCCACATATGTTTCCTTGCCATAGATCACATTCTTGGATTTCTGGTGGTGACCATTTCTTGGGCAAAATTCCGAATGTGTTAGCCTTCGGTATTATTGAAAATGGTCATTCATGGCTATTTCTGACAAAAATGGGGGTTGTGTGGCCATTGATCTTTGACCAGAGGCTCATACACCTCACTACACATATGTTTTCTTGCCATAAATCACATTCTTGGATTTCTGGTGGGGACCATTTCTTGGTCAGAAATCCGTTATTGTTAGCCTTTGGTATTATTGAAAAATGGTCGTTCATGTCTATTTTTGACTAAAATGGGGGTTTGTGGCCATTTATCATCGACCAGAGGTTCTTTCACCTACCCCACATATGTTTCCTTGCCATAGATCACATTCTTGGATTTCTGGTGGAGACCATTTCTTGGTCAAAAATCCGTACGTGTTAGCCTTCGGTATTATTGAAAATGGTCATTCATGGATATTTTCGACAAAAATGGGGGTTGTGTGGCCATTGATCATCGACCAGAGGCTCGTAAACCTAACCCCACATATGTTTTCTTGCCATAGATCACATTCTTTGATTTCTGGTGGAGACCATTTCTTGGTCAAAAATCCGAATGTGTTAGCCTTCGGTACTATTGAAAATGGTCGTTCATTGCTATTTTCGACAAAAATGGGGGTTGTGTGGCCATTGATATTCGACCAGAGGCTCATACACCTCACTGCACAGATGTTTACTTGCCATAGATCACATTCTTGGATTTATGGTGGAGACCATTTCTTGGTCAAAAATCCGTAGGTGTTAGCCTTCGGTATTATTGAAAATGGTCGTTCATGGCTATTTTTGACAAAAATGGGGGTTGTGTGGCCATTGATCATCCACCAGAGGCTCGTACACCTCAGCTCACATATGTTTCCTTGCCATAGATCACATTATCGGATTTCTGGTGGAGACCATTTCTTGGTCAAAAATCCATACGTGTTAGCCTTCGGTATTATTGAAAATGGTCGTTGATCACTATTTTCGACAAAAATGGGCATTGTGTGGCCATTGATCATTGGCCAGAGGCCCGTACACCTCACCCCACATATGTTTCCTTGCCATAGATCAGATTCTTGGATTTATGGTGGAGACCATTTCTTGGTCAAAAATCCGTAGGTGTTAGCCTTCAGTGCATTGAAAATGGTCGTTCATGGCTATTTTCGACAAAAATGGGGGTTGTGTGGCCATTGATCATCGACCAGAGGCTCGTACACCTCACCTCACATATGTTTCCTTGCCATAGATCACATTCTTGGATTTATGGTGGAGACCATTTCTTGGTCAAAAATTCGTAGGTGTTAGCCTTCCGTGTCATTGAAAATGGTCGTTCATGGCTATTTTCTACAAAAATGGGGGTTGTGTGGCCATTGATCATCGACCAGAGGCTCGTACACTTTACCCCACATATGTTTTCTTGCCATTGATCACATTCTTGGATTTCTGGTGGAGACCATTTCTTGGTCAAAAATCCGTACGTGTTAGCCTTCGGTATTATTGAAATGGTCATTCATGGCTATTTTCGACAAAAATGGGGGTTGTGTGGCCATTGATCATTGACCAGAGGCTCATAAACCTCACCCCACATATGTTTCCTTGCCATAGATCACATTCTTTGATTTCTGGTGGAGACCATTTCTTAGTCAAAAATCCGAATGTGTTAGCCTTCGGTACTATTGAAAATGGTCGTTCATGGCTATCTTCGACAAAAATAAGGGTTGTGTGGCCGTTGATATTCGACCAGAGGCTCATACACCTCACTACAAATATGTTTCCTTGCCATAGATCACATTCTTGGATTTATGGTGGAGACCATTTCTTGGTCAAAAATCTTTTAACGTCATTGAAAATGGTCGTTCATGGCTATTTTCGACAAAATGTGGGTTGTGTGGCCATTGATCATCGACCAGAGGCTCGTACACCTCACCCCACATATGTTTCCTTGCCATAGATCACATTCTTGGATTTCTAGTGGAGACCATTTCTTGGGCAAAAATCTGAATGTGTTAGCCTTCGGTATTATTGAAAATGGTCATTCATGGCTATTTTCGAGAAAAATGGGGGTTGTTTGGCCATTGATCTTCGACCAGAGGCTCATACACCTCACTACACATATGTTTCCTTGCCATAGATCACATTCTTGGATTTATGGTGGAGACCATTTTTTGGTCAAAATTCCGGAGGTGTTAGCCTTCAGTGTCATTGAAAATGGTCGTTCATGGCTATTTTCGACAAAAATGGGGGTTGTGTGGCCATTGATCATCGACCAGAGGCTCGTACACCTCACCCCACATATGTTTCCTTGCCATAGATCACATTCTTGGATTTCTGGTGGTGACCATTTCTTGGTCAAAAATCCATACGTGTTAGCCTTCTGTATTATTGAAAATTGTCGTTGAACGCTATTTTAGACAAAAATGGGCGTTGTGTGGCCATTGATCATCGACCAGAGGCCCATACACCTCACCCCACATATGTTTCCTTGCCATAGATCACATTCTTGGATTTATGGTGGAGACCACTTCTTGGTCAAAAATCCGTAGGTGTTAGCCTTCAGTGTCATTGAAAATGGTCGTTCATGGCTATTTTTGACAAAAATGGGGGTTGTGTGGCCATTGATCATCGACCAGAGGCTCGTACACCTCACCCCACATATGTTTCCTTGCCATAGTTCACATTTCTTGGTCAAAAATCCGTAGGTGTTAGCCTTCGGTATTATTGAAAATGGTTGTTCATGGATATTTTCGAAAAAATGGGGGTTGTGTGGCCATTGATCATCGACCAGAGGCTCATACACCTCACCCCACGTATGTTTTCCTTGCAATAGATCACATTCTTGGATTTCTGGTGGAGACCATTTCTTGGTCAAAAATCCGTAGGTGTTAGCTTTCGGTATTATTGAAAATGGTCGTTCATGGCTATTTTCATCAAAAATAGGGGTTGTGTGGCCATTTATCATCGACCAGAGGCTCGTACACCTCACCTCACTTATGTTTCCTTGCCATAGATCACATTCTTGGATTTATGGTGGAGACCATTTCTTGGTCAAAAATCCGTAGGTGTTAGCCTTCCGTGTCATTGAAAATGGTCGTTCATGGCTATTTTCGTCTAAAATTGGGGTTGTGTGGCCATTGATCATCGACTAGAGGCTCGTACACTTTACCCCACATATGTTTTCTTGCCGTTGATCACATTCATGGATTTCTGGTGGAGACCATTTCTTGGTCAAGAATCTGTTGGTGTTAGCCTTCGGTATTATTGAAAATGGTCGTCCATGGCTATTTTCGTCTAAAATGGGGGTTGTGTGGCCATTTATCATCGATAAGAGGCTTGTACACCTCACCCCACATATGTTTCCTTGCCATAGATCACATTCTTGGATTTCTGGTGGAGACCATTTCTTGGTCAAAAATCCGTACATGTTAGCCTTCGGTATTATTGAAAATGGTCATTCATGGCGATTTTCGACAAAAATGGGGGTTGTGTGGCCATTGATCATTGACCAGAGGCTCATAAACCTCACCCCACATATGTTTCCTTGCCATAGATCACATTCTTTGATTTCTGGTGGAGACCATTTCTTGGTCAAAAATCCGAATGTGTTAGCCTTCGGTACTATTGAAAGTGGTCGTTCATGGCTATTTCGACTAAAATAAGTGTTGTGTGGCCATTGATATTCGACCAGAGGCTCATACACCTCACTACACATATGTTACCTTGCCATAGATCACATTCTTGGATTTATGGTGGAGACCATTTCTTGGTCAAAAATCCGTGAGTGTTAACCTTCAGTGTCATTGAAAATGGTCGTTCATGGCTATTTTCGACAAGAATGGGGGTTGTGTGGCCATTGATCATCGACCAAAGACTCGTACACCTCATTCCACATATGTTTCCTTGCCATAGATCACATTCTTGGATTTCTGGTGGAGACCATTTCTTTGGCAAAAATCTGAATGTGTTAGCCTTCGGTATTATTGAAAATGGTCATTCATGGCTATTTTCGACAAAAATGGGTGTTGTGGCCATTGATCTTCGACCAGAGGCTCATACACCTCACTACACATATGTTTCCTTGCCATAGATCATATTCTTGGATTTATGGTGGAGACCATTTCTTGGTCAAAATTCCGTAGGTGTTAGCCTTCAGTGTCATTGAAAATGGTCGTTCATGGCTATTTTCGACAAAAATGGGGGTTGTGTGGCCATTGATCATCGACCAGAGGCTCGTACACCTCACCCCACATATGTTTCCTTGCCATAGATCACATTCTCGGATTTCTGGTGGAGACCATTTCTTGGACAAAAATCCATACGTGTTAGCCTTCGGTATTATTGAAAATGGTCGTTGATCGCTATTTTCGACAAAAATGGGCGTTGTGTGGCCATTGATCATCGGCCAGAGGCCCATACACCTCACCCCACATATGTTTCCTTGCCATAGATCACATTCTTGGATTTATGGTGGAGACCATTTCTTGGTCAAAAATCCGTAGGTGTTAGCCTTCAGTGTCATTGAAAATGGTCGTTCATGGCTATTTTCGACAAAAATGGGGGTTGTGTGGCCATTGATCATCGACCAGAGGCTCATACACCTCACCCCACATATGTTTCCTTGCCATAGATCACATTTTGGATTTCTGGTGGAGAACATTTCTTGGTCAAAAATCCATAGGTGTTAGCCTTCGGTATTATTGAAAATGGTCGTTCATGGCTATTTTCGACAAAAATGGGGGTTGTGTGGCCATTGATCATCGACCAGAGGCTCATACACCTCACCCCATGTATGTTTCCTTGCCATAGATCACATTCTTGGATTTCTGGTGGAGACCATTTCTTGGTCAAAAATCCGTAGGTGTTAGCCTTCGGTATTATTGAAAATGGTCGTTCATGGCTATTTTCATAAAAAATGGGGTTGTGTGGCCATTTATCATCGACCAGAGGCTCGTACACTTTACCCCACATATGTTTTCTTGCCATTGATCACATTCTTGGATTTCTGGTGGAGACCATTTCTTGGTCAAGAATCCGTTGGTGTTAGCCTTCGGTATTATTGAAAATGGTCGTTCATGGCTATTTTCGTCTAAAATGGGGGTTGTGTGGCCACTTATCATCGACCAGAGGCTCGTACACCTCACCCCACATATGTTTCCTTGCATAGATCACATTCTCGGATTTCTGGTGGAGACCATTTCTTGGTCAAAAATCCATACGTGTTAGCCTTCTATATTATTGAAAATGGTCGTTGATCGCTATTTTCGACAAAAATGGGCGTTGTGTGGCCATTGATCATCGACCAGACGCCCATACACCTTACCCCACATATGTTTCCTTGCCATAGATCACATTCTTGGATTTATGGTGGAGACCATTTCTTGGTCAAAAATCCGTAGGTGTTAGCCTTCAGTGTCATTGAAAATGGTCGTTCATGGCTATTTCTGACAAAAATGGGGGTTGTGTGGCCATTGATTATCGACCAGAGGGTCGTAAACTTCACCCCACATAGGTTTTCTTGCCATAGATCACATTCTTGGATTTCTGGTGGAGACCATTTCTTAGTCAAAAATCTGTTGGTGTTAGCCTTCGGTATTATTGAAAATGGTCGTTCATGGCTATTTTCGACTAAAATGGGGGTTGTGTGGCCATTTATCATCGACCAGAGGCTCGTACACCTCACCCCACATATGTTTCCTTGCCATAGATCACATTCTTGGATTTCTAGTGGAGGCCATTTATTGGTCAAAAATCTGTACGTGTTAGCCTTCAGTATTATTGAAAATGGTCATTCATGGCTATTTTCTACAAAAATGGGGGTTGTGTGGCCATTGATCATCGACCAGAGGCTCGTAAACCTCACCCCACATATGTTTCCTTGCAATAGATCACATTCTTTGATTTCTGGTGGAGACCATTTCTTGGTCAAAAATCTGAATATTTTAGCCTTCGGTATTATTGAAAATGGTCGTTCATGGCTATTTTCGACAAAAATGGGGGTTGTGTGGCCATTGATATTCGACCAAAGGCTCATACACCTCACTACACATGTTTTCTTTCCATAGATCACATTCTTGGATTTATGGTGGAGACCATTTCTTGGTCAAAAATCAGTAGGTGTTAGCGTTCAGTGTCATTGAAAATTGTCGTTCTTGGCTATTTTCGACAAAAATGGGGTTTGTGTGGCCATTGATCATCGACCAGAGGCTCGTACACTTCACCCCACATATGTTTTCTTGCCATAGATCACATTCTTGGATTTCTGGTGGGGACCATTTCTTAGTCAAAAATCCGTTGGTGTTAGCCTTCGGTATTATTGAAAATGGTCGTTCATGGCTATTTTCGACAAAAATTGGGGTTGTGTGGCCATTTATCATCGACCAGAGGCTCGTACACGTCACCCCACATATGTTTCCTTGCCATATATCACATTCTTGGATTTCTGGTGGAGACCATTTCTTGGTCAAAAATTCGTACGTGTTAGCCTTCGGTATTATTGAAAATGGTCGTTCATGGCTATTTTCGACAAAATGGGGGTTGTGTGGCCATTGATCATCGACCAGAGGCTCGTACACCTCACCCCACATATGTTTCCTTGCCATAGATCACATTCTTGGATTTCTGGTGGAGACCATTTCTTGGGCAAAAATCCGAATGTGTTAGCCTTCGGTATTTTTGAAAATGGTCATTCATGGCTATTTTCGACAAAAATGGGGGTTGTGTGGCCATTGATCTTCGACCAGAGGCTCATACACCTCACTACACATATGTTTCCTTGCCATAGATCAAATTCTTGGATTTATGGTGGAGACCATTTCTTGGTCAAAAATCCATAGGTGTTAGCCTTCAGTGTCATTGAAAATGGTCGTTCATGGCTATTTTCGACAAAAATGGGGGTTGTGTGGCCATTGATCATCGACCAGAGGCTCATACACCTCACCCCACATATGTTTCCTTGCCATAGATCACATTTTGGATTTCTGGGGGAGAACATTTCTTGGTCAAAAATCCGTAGGTGTTAGCCTTCGGTATTATTGAAAATGGTCGTTCATGGCTATTTTCGACAAAAATGGGGGTTGTGTGGCCATTGATCATCGATCAGAGGCTCATACACCTCACCCCACGTATGTTTCCTTGCCATAGATCACATTCTTGGATTTCTGGTGGAGACCATTTCTTGGTCAAAAATCCGTAGGTGTTAGCCTTCGGTATTATTGAAAATGGTCGTTCATGGCTATTTTCATAAAAAATGGGGGTTGTGTGGCCATTTATCATCGACCAGAGGCTCGTACACTTTACCCCACATATGTTTTCTTGCCATTGATCACATTCTTGGATTTCTGGTGGAGACCATTTCTTGGTCAAGAATCCGTTGGTGTTAGCCTTCGGTATTATTGAAAATGGTCGTTCATGGCTATTTTCGTCTAAAATGGGGGTTGTGTGGCCATTTATCATCGACCAGAGGCTCGTACACCTCACCCCACATATGTTTCCTTGCATAGATCACATTCTCGGATTTCTGGTGGAGACCATTTCTTGGTCAAAAATGCATACGTGTTAGCCTTCTATATTATTGAAAATGGTCGTTGATCGCTATTTTCGACAAAAATGGGCGTTGTGTTGCCATTGATCATCGACCAGACGCCCATACACCTTACCCCACATATGTTTCCTTGCCATAGATCACATTCTTGGATTTATGGTGGAGACCATTTCTTGGTCAAAAATACATAGGTGTTAGCCTTCGGTATTATTGAAAATGGTCGTTCATGGCTATTTTCGACAAAAATGGGGGTTATGTGGCCATTGATCTTTGACTAGAGGCTCATACACCTCACTACACATATGTTTCTTTACCATAGATGACATTCTTGGATTTATGGTGGAGACCATTTCTTGGTCAAAAATCCGTAGGTGTTAGCCTTCAGTGTCATTGAAAATGGTCGTTCATGGCTATTTCCGACAAAAATGGGGGTTGTGTGGCCATTGATTATCGACCAGAGGCTCGTACACTTCACCCCACATAGGTTTTCTTGCCATAGATCACATTCTTGGATTTCTGGTGGAGACCATTTCTTAGTCAAAAATATGTTGGTGTTAGCCTTCGGTATTATTGAAAATGGTCGATCATGGCTATTTTCGACTAAAATGGGGGTTGTGTGGCCATTTATCATCGACTAGAGGCTCGTACACCTCACCCCACATATGTTTCCTTGCCATAGATCAGATTCTTGGATTTCTGGTGGAGACCATTTATTTGTCAAAAATCTGAATATTTTAGCCTTCGGTACTATTGAAAATGGTCGTTCATGGCTATTTTCGACAAAAATGGGGGTTGTGTGGCCATTGATATTCGACCAAAGGCTCATACACCTCACTACACATGTTTCCTTTCCATAGATCACATTCTTGGATTTATGGTGGAGACCATTTCTTGGTCAAAAATCCGTAGGTGTTAGCGTTCAGTGTCATTGAAAATGGTCGTTCATGGCTATTTTCGACAAAAATGGAGGTTGTGTGGCCATTGATCATCGACCAGAGGCTCATACACCTCACCCCACGTATGTTTCCTTGCCATAGATCACATTCTTGGATTTCTGGTGGGGACCATTTCTTAGTCAAAAATCCGTTGGTGTTAGCCTTCGGTATTATTGAAAATGGTCGTTCATGGCTATTTTCGACAAAAATGGGGGTTGTGTGGCCATTTATCATCGACCAGAGGCTCGTACACCTCACCCCACATATGTTTCCTTGCCATATATCACATTCTTCGATTTCTGGTGGAGACCATTTCTTGGTCAAAAATTCATACGTGTTAGCCTTCGGTATTATTGAAAATGGTCGTTCATGGCTATTTTCGACAAAATGGGGGTTGTGTGGGCATTGATCATCGACCAGAGGCTCATACACCTCACCCCACATATGTTTCCTTGCCATAGATCACATTCTTTGATTTCTGGTGGAGACCATTTCTTGGGCAAAAATCCGAATGTGTTAGCCTTCGGTATTTTTGAAAATGGTCATTCATGGCTATTTTCGACAAAAATGGGGGTTGTGTGGCCATTGATCTTCGACCAGAGGCTCATACACCTCACTACACATATGTTTCCTTGCCATAGATCAAATTCTTGGATTTATGGTGGAGACCATTTCTTGGTCAAAAATCCATAGGTGTTAGCCTTCAGTGTCATTGAAAATGGTTGTTCATGGCTATTTTCGACAAAAATGGGGGTTGTGTGGCCATTGATCATCGACCAGAGGCTCGTCCACTTCACCTCACATATGTTTTCTTGCCATAGATCACATTCTTGGATTTCTGGTGGAGACCATTTCTTGGTCAAAAATCTGTTGGTGTTAGCCTTCGGTATTATTGAAAATGGTCGTTCATGGCTATTTTCGACTGAAATGGGGGTTGTGTGGCCATTTATCATCGACCAGAGGCTCATACACCTCACCCCACATATGTTTCCTTGCCATAGATCACATTCTTGGATTTCTGGTGGAGACCATTTCTTGGTCAAAAACTCGTACGTGTTAGCCTTCGGTATTATTGAAAATAGTCGTTCATGGCTATTTTCGGCAAAATGGGGGTTGTGTGGCCATTGATCATCGACCAGAGGCTCGTACACCTCACCCCACATATCTTTCCTTGCCATAGATCACATTCTTGGATTTCTGGTGGAGACCATTTTTGGGCAAAAATCCGAATGTCCTTTGGTATTTTTGAAAATGGTCATTCATGGCTATTTTCGACAAAAATGGCGGTTGTGTGGCCATTGATCTTCGACCAGAGGCTCATACACCTCACTACACATATGTTTCCTTGCCATAGATCACATTCTTGGATTTATGGTGGAGACCATTTCTTGGTCAAAAATCCGTAGGTGTTAGCCTTCAGTGTCATTGAAAATGGTCGTTCATGGCTATTTTCGACAAAAAATAGGGTTGTGTGGCCATTGATCGTCGACCAGAGGCTCATACACATCACCCCACATATGTTTCCTTGCCGTAGATCACATTCTTGGATTTCTGGTGGAGACCATTTCTTGGTCAAAAATCCGTAGGTGTTAGCCTTCGGTATTATTGAAAATGATCGTTCATGGCTATTTTCGACAAAAATGGGGGTTGTGTGGCCATTGATCATCGACCAGAGGCTCATACACCTCACCCCACATATGTTTCCTTGCCATAGATCACATTCTTGGATTTCTGGTGGAGACCATTTCTTGGTCAAAAATCCGTAGGTCTTAGCCTCTAGTATTATTGAAAATGGTCGCTCATGGCTATTTTCATAAAAAATGGGGGTTGTGTGGCCATTTATCATCGACTAGAGGCTCATAAACCTCACCCCACATATGTTTCCTTGCCATAGATCACATTCTTGGATTTCTGGTGGAGACCATTTCTTGGTCAAAAACTCGTACGTGTTAGCCTTCGGTATTATTGAAAATGGTCGTTCATGGCTATTTTCGGCAAAATGGGGGTTGTGTGGCCATTGATCATCGACCAGAGGCTCGTACACCTCACCCACATATGTTTCCTTGCCATAGATCACATTCTTGGATTTCTGGTGGAGACCATTTCTTGGGCAAAAATCCGAATGTGTTAGCCTTTGGTATTTTTGAAAATGGTCATTCATGGCTATTTTCGACAAAAATGGGGGTTGTGTGGCCATTGATCTTTGACCAGAGGCTCATACACCTCACTACACATATGTTTCCTTGCCATAGATCACATTCTTGGATTTATGGTGGAGACCATTTCTTGGTCAAAAATTCGTAGGTGTTAGCCTTCAGTGTCATTGAAAATGGTCGTTCATGGCTATTTTCGACAAAAATTAGGGTTGTGTGGCCATTGATCGTCGACCAGAGGCTCATACACCTCACCCCACATATGTTTCCTTGCCGTAGATCACATTCTTAGATTTCTGGTGGAGACCATTTCTTGGTCAAAAATCCGTAGGTGTTAGCCTTCGGTATTATTGAAAATGGTCGTTCATGGCTATTTTCGACAAAAATGGGGGTTGTGTGGCCATTGATCATCGACCAGAGGCTCATACACCTCACCCCACATATGTTTCCTTGCCATAGATCACATTCTTGGATTTCTGGTGGAGACCATTTCTTGGTCAAAAATCCGTAGGTGTTAGCCTCTAGTATTATTGAAAATGGTAAATCATGGCTATTTTCATAAAAAATAGGGGTTGTGTGGCCATTTATCATCGACTAGAGGCTCATAAACCTCACCCCACATATGTTTCCTTGCCATAGATCACATTCTTGGATTTCTAGTGGAGACCATTTCTTGGTCAAAAACTCGTACGTGTTAGCCTTCGGTATTATTGAAAATGGTCGTTCATGCCTATTTTTGGCAAAATGGGGTTTGTGTGGCCATTGATCATCGACCAGAGGCTCGTACACCTCACCCCACATATGTTTCCTTGCAATAGATCACATTCTTGGATTTCTGGTGGAGACCATTTCTTGGGCAAAAATCCGAATGTGTTAGCCTTTGGTATTTTTGAAAATGGTCATTCATGGCTATTTTCGACAAAAATGGGGGTTGTGTGGCCATTGATCTTCGACCAGAGGCTCATACACCTCACTACACATATGTTTCCTTGCCATAGATCACATTCTTAGATTTATGGTGGAGACCATTTCTTGGTCAAAAATCCGTAGGAGTTAGCCTTCAGTGTCATTAAAAATGGTCGTTCATGGCTATTTTCGACAAAAATTAGGGTTGTGTGGCCATTGATCATCGACCACAAGCTCATACACCTCACCCCACATATGTTTCCTTGCCGTAGATCACATTCTTGGATTTCTGGTGGAGACCATTTCTTGGTCAAAAATCCATAGGTGTTAGCCTTCGATATTATTGAAAATGGTCGTTCATGGCTATAATGGGGGTTGTGTGGCCATTGATCATCGACCAGAGGCTCATACACCTCACCCCACATATGTTTCCTTGCCATAGATCACATTCTTGGATTTCTGGTGGAGACCATTTCTTGGTCAAAAATCCGTAGGTCTTAGCCTCTAGTATTATTGAAAATGGTCGCTCATGGCTATTTTCATAAAAAATGGGGGTTGTGTGGCCATTTATCATCGACTAGAGGCTCATAAACCTCACCCCACATATGTTTCCTTGCCATAGATCACATTCTTGGATTTCTAGTGGAGACCATTTCTTGGTCAAAAACTCGTACGTGTTAGCCTTCGGTATTATTGAAAATGGTCGTTCATGGCTATTTTCGGCAAAATGGGGGTTGTGTGGCCATTGATCATCGACCAGAGGCTCGTACACCTCACCCCACATATGTTTCCTTGCCATAGATCACATTCTTGGATTTCTGGTGCAGACCATTTCTTGGGCAAAAATCCGAATGTGTTAGCCTTTGGTATTTTTGAAAAGGTCATTCATGGCTATTTTTGACAAAAATGGGGGTTGTGTGGCCATTGATCTTCGACCTGAGGCTCATACACCTCAATACACATATGTTTCCTTGCCATAGATCGCATTCTTGGATTTATGGTGGAGACCATTTCTTGGTCAAAAATCCGTAGGTGTTAGCCTTCAGTGTCATTGAAAATGGTCGTTCATGGCTATTTTTGACAAAAATAGGGTTGTGTGGCCATTGATCGTCGACCAGAGGCTCATACACCTCACCCCACATATGTTTCCTTTCCATAGATCACATTCTTGGATTTCTGGTGGAGACCATTTCTTGGTCAAAAATCCGTAGGTGTTAGCCTTCGGTATTATTGAAAATGGTCGTTCATGGCTATTTTCGACAAAAATGGGGGTTGTGTGGCCATTGATCATCGACCAGAGGCTCATACACCTCACCCCACATATGTTTCCTTGCCATAGATCACATTCTTGGATTTCTGGTGGAGACCATTTCTTGGTCAAAAATCCGTAGGTGTTAGCCTCTAGTATTATTGAAAATGGTCGCTCATGGCTATTTTCATAAAAAATAGGGGTTGTGTGGCCATTTATCATCGACTAGAGGCTCATAAACCTCACCCCACATATGTTTCCTTGCCATAGATCACATTCTTGGATTTCTAGTGGAGACCATTTCTTCGTCAAAAACTCGTACGTGTTAGCCTTCGGTATTATTGAAAATGGTCGTTCATGGCTATTTTTGGCAAAATGGGGGTTGTGTGGCCATTGATCATCGACCAGAGGCTCGTACACCTCACCCTACATATGTTTCCTTGCAATAGATCACATTCTTGGATTTATGGTGGAGACCATTTCTTGGGCAAAAATCCGAATGTGTTAGCCTTTGGTATTTTTGAAAATGGTCATTCATGGCTATTTTCGACAAAAATGGGGGTTGTGTGGCCATTGATCATCGACCAGAGGCTCATACACCTCACTACACATATGTTTCCTTGCCATAGATCACATTCTTAGATTTATGGTGGAGACCATTTCTTGGTCAAAAATCCGTAGGTGTTAGCCTTCAGTGTCATTGAAAATGGTCGTTCATGGCTATTTTCGACAAAAATTAGGGTTATGTGGCCATTGATCGTCGACCACAGGCTCATACACCTCACCCCACATATGTTTCCTTGCCGTAGATCACATTCTTGGATTTCTGGTGGAGACCATTTCTTGGTCAAAAATCCGTAGGTGTTAGCCTTCGATATTATTGAAAATGGTCGTTCATGGCTATAATGGGCGTTGTGTGGCCATTGATCATCGACCAGAGGCTCATACACCTCACCCCACATATGTTTCCTTGCCATAGATCACATTCTTGGATTTCTGGTGGAGACCATTTCTTGGTCAAAAATCCGTAGGTCTTAGCCTCTAGTATTATTGAAAATGGTCGCTCATGGCTATTTTCATAAAAAATGGGGGTTGTGTGGCCATTTATCATCGACTAGAGGCTCATAAACCTCACCCCACATATGTTTCCTTGCCATAGATCACATTCTTGGATTTCTGGTGGAGACCATTTCTTGGTCAAAAACTCGTACGTGTTAGCCTTCGGTATTATTGAAAATGGTCGTTCATGGCTATTTTCGGCAAAATGGGGGTTGTGTGGCCATTGATCATCGACCAGAGGCTCGTACACCTCACCCCACATATGTTTCCTTGCCATAGATCACATTCTTGGATTTCTGGTGCAGACCATTTCTTGGGCAAAAATCCGAATGTGTTAGCCTTTGGTATTTTTGAAAAGGTCATTCATGGCTATTTTTGACAAAAATGGGGGTTGTGTGGCCATTGATCTTCGACCAGAGGCTCATACACCTCAATACACATATGTTTCCTTGCCATAGATCACATTCTTGGATTTATGGTGGAGACCATTTCTTGGTCAAAAATCCGTAGGTGTTAGCCTTCAGTGTCATTGAAAATGGTCGTTCATGGCTATTTTTGACAAAAATAGGGTTGTGTGGCCATTGATCGTCGACCAGAGGCTCATACACCTCACCCCACATATGTTTCCTTTCCATAGATCACATTCTTGGATTTCTGGTGGAGACCATTTCTTGGTCAAAAATCCGTAGGTGTTAGCCTTCGGTATTATTGAAAATGGTCGTTCATGGCTATTTTCGACAAAAATGGGGGTTGTGTGGCCATTTATCATCGACCAGAGGCTCATACACCTCACCCCACATATGTTTCCTTGCCATAGATCACATTCTTGGATTTCTGGTGGAGACCATTTCTTGGTCAAAAATCCGTAGGTCTTAGCCTCTAGTATTATTGAAAATGGTCGCTCATGGCTATTTTCATAAAAAATGGGGGTTGTGTGGCCATTTATCATCGACTAGAGGCTCATAAACCTCACCCCACATATGTTTCCTTGCCATAGATCACATTCTTGGATTTCTGGTGGAGACCATTTATTGGTCAAAAACTCGTACGTGTTAGCCTTCGGTATTATTGAAAATGGTCGTTCATGGCTATTTTCGGCAAAATGGGGGTTGTGTGGCCATTGATCATCGACCAGAGGCTCGTACACCTCACCCCACATATGTTTCCTTGCCATAGATCACATTCTTGGATTTCTGGTGGAGACCATTTCTTGGGCAAAAATCCGAATGTGTTAGCCTTTGGTATTTTTGAAAACGGTCATTCATGGCTAGTTTCGACCAAAATGGGGGTTGTGTGGCCATTAATCTTCGACCAGAGGCTCATACCCCTCACTACACATATGTTTCCTAACCATAGATCACATTCTTGGATTTATGGTGGAGACCATTTCTTGGTCAAAAATCCGTAGGTGTTAGCCTTCAGTGTCATTGAAAATGGTCGTTCATGGCTAATTTTGACAAAAAATAGGGTTGTGTGGCCATTGATCGTCGACCAGAGGCTCATACACCTCACCCCACATATGTTTCCTTGCCGTAGATCACATTCTTGGATTTCTGGTGGAGACCATTTCTTGGTCAAAAATCCGTAGGTGTTAGCCTTCGGTATTATTGAAAATGGTCGTTCATGGCTATTTTCGACAAAAATGGGGGTTGTGTGGCCATTGATCATCGACCAGAGGCTCATACACCTCACCCCCATATGTTTCCTTGCCATAGATCACATTCTTGGATTTCTGGTGGAGACCATTTCTTGGACAAAAATCCGTAGGTGTTAGCCTCTAGTATTATTGAAAATGGTCGCTCATGGCTATTTTCATAAAAAATGGGGGTTGTGTGGCCATTTATCATCGACTAGAGGCTCATAAC